>NW_019268057.1:275236-276939 GCF_002742605.1 Olea europaea var. sylvestris
AAAAAAAAAACCGTGAACAAACATTGACGGTTAAGTTTAGTGCACATAGGGGATCCCATCAAACTAACCAGTATCACTGTCAAGTTTGTATAAAAATCGTATTTTCGAGATATCGTGTATAAATTTTAGGGAAGTGCCATATATAATAAAATATTCGTGGACCTCCCTTCATGTGTGGAGGGTGTAACTAGTGTGTACACCATGTACACACATAATAATTCTATATTTTATATATAAGATCAAATTACCTCTTATGTCACCCACCCATCTAAATACATATATTTTTATATAGTTTGTTGACGAAAATAGAGCAAAGTAACTGGAGACTGCCCCCCAACATGACCTACAGAGAGTACTCGATATGAGTTGAAATATACGTCAGCAGTGCACATGGGAGAGTCAAACTCTTCAGTAGCTTTTAATAGGCAGTTTACTTGGAAACATGTCTAGATGTGAACTATCCTTATTTTACATGAAATATTGTACCATTCTGACAATTTTATATGTTGGGACACATAATAATTTATTGTATTTGTCTGCACGTAATGTCGTGTACATGAATCTTGCTAAACTAATTTCTGGAAGCCACGTGGTATATTCACCCTGCAGTTAAACATTTGGAAAAATCCGGATGGTCAAGGTGTTGGTGATCGAACGGTGCTTGACCCCTCATTGTGCCGTGGGTTCCATGTGAAAAAAAATATTGCCAAAAAATTGTGGGTCCAACCCCCCACATGAGGGGTCTGGCACCGGCCTATCACTGCATCTTCTAGCAGTTTAGGTTGGTTGTAAACATTTTGCCACGTAACAAGTTGAAACACTAGGATATTAAAAGTCTAGATATATTTGGCTTCCACAAATTTATGGAGGAAAAATAAGAGGGATAGTATTGGATCTTATGAAATTTATGGATAATAATGGGTAGTAATTACGAAATTAATATATGCATTTGATTGAATTTATAAATTATTCATAAATTGTATCCTAACAAAGGCTTAAGTATTTGGAATGATTTGTTTCGAGGGCACTTTACGATTCTTTCAATGTTCGGAACATAAATTTACCTACTTGAAAGACATGCATCTGAATGGTAGATCACTGGAGGACACACACACAAAAATATTATGCTCAATGTGTTGGGAAATCTTTCACAGATTTCCTATAGGGAGACAAATGTCTCCTTGTAGGGATGTAAGTGTAGCATAATTCTCTATATAAACTTTTTCTGAATTTAACCTTTAGCTCTCGATGGACACTCTAACCCAGATTAATGACTTTGTAAAACTTCACTTTTATGCTTGAGCTTTGCCTTGATCTCACAAATTTCTACTTTTGGTTCATAATAAGTACAAAAATGAGAATAATAATGGGAATTAAGTCCATCATTCTCAAACTTATAATTGATATCAAAATTAAGAGAGTTATCTTGACTAGATCGATCTGAATTAACTAATCTTAGTAACAATTCAGATTCGATTAGCATATTTGGCCATTGTTTGATAGATGTTTTTTAGAATAGATTATGTGGAAAACGATTTTTTTTCCTCCATGAGAACGGGTTGTTAAAACTAGAGAAAAGTTATCAACCCACGTGCAAAATTAATTTATTGAAATAATATGTGGTAGAAAATACATTTGAAAAGAAAAAATGAACTTTAAAAAATGAAGACCAAACAATGAAGGATCAAATGTTAATTCAGATC
>NW_019268058.1:0-5145 GCF_002742605.1 Olea europaea var. sylvestris
AAGTTATGATGAAATCAAAACCCACTTTTCATTGGCTCGATTCCAATCGAATTAGACAAGCATTTCTCCAAAAATGAACAAACCCGATGTCGTCATGAAATCGAAAGCCACTTTTCATGGGCTCGATTCCAATCAAATTAGACAAGCAATTCGCCAAAAACGAACAAACCCGAAGTTATCATGAAATCAAAACCAAATTTCATTGGCTCGATTCCGATCGAATTGGACTAGAATTTTGCCAAAGACGAATAAACCTAATGTTATCATGAAATCAAAAATCACTTTTCAATGGCTCGATTCCAATCGAATTAGATCAGCAATTTGGCAAAGACGAACACATCCGAAGTTATCATGAAATCAAAAACCACTTTCCATTGGCTCGATTCAAATCGAATTAGACTAGCAATTCGCCAAAAATGAACAAACGCGAAGTTATAATGAAATCAAAAAGCACTTTTCATTGGCTCGATTCCAATCGAATTGGACTAGCAATTTGTCAAAAATGATCAAACCCAAAGTTATCATGAAATCGAAAACCATTTATCATTGGCTCGATTCCAATCGAATTAGACAAGCAATTTTCGAAAACGATCAAACCCGAATTTATCATGTAATCGAAAGCCATTTTTCATTGGCTTGATTCCAATCAAATTAGACTAGCAGTACGCCGAAACTCACCAAACCCGAAGTTATTATGAAATCAAAAACCAATTTTCATTGGCTCGACTCCAATCGAATTAGACTAGCAATTAGCCGAAAACAAACAGACCCAAAATTATCATGAAATCAAAAACCACTTTTCATTGGCTCGATTCCAATCGTATTAGACTAGCAGTACGTCGAAAATCACCAAACCCAAAGTTATTATGAAATCAAAAACCACTTTTCATTGGCTCGACTCCAATCGAATTAGACTAGCATTTCCGAAAAAAACCAACAAACCCGAAGTTATCATGAAATCATAAACCACTTTTTGCTAGTTCGATTCCAATCGAACTAGACTAGCGTTTCTCCAAAAACGAACAAACCCGAAGTTATCATGAAGTTGAAAGCCACTTTTCGTTGGCTCGATTCCAATCTAATTAGACTATCAATTCGCCAAAAATGAACAAACCCGAAGTTATCATGAAATCAAAAACCACTTTTTATTGGCTCGATGCCAATCGAATTAGATTAGCAATTTGCCGAAAACGATCAAACCCAAAGTTGTCTTGATATCAAAAACCACTCTCTACTGGCTCGATTCCAATAGAATTAGACTAGCAATTTACTGAAGACAAACAAACCCAATGTTATCATGAAATCAAAAGCCATTTTTCATTAGCTCGATTCTAATTGAATAAGGCTAGCAATTCGCCAAAAATGAACAAACTCGAAGATATCATGAAATCAAAACCACTTTTCATTGGCTCGATTCCAATCGAATTAAACTAGCATTTCGCCAAAAATGAACAGACCCGAAGTTATCATGAAATCAAAAACCACTTTTCATTGGCTCGACTCCAATCGAATTGGACTTGCAATAAGCCGAAAACGATCAAAATCGAAGTTATCATGAAATCGAAAACTACTTTTCATTGGCTCGATTCCAACCGAATTCGACATGCAATTTTTCAAAAACGATCAAACCCGAAGTTATCATGAAATCGAAAGCCCCTTTTCATCGGTTCAATTCTAATCGAATAAGACTAGCAATTTGCCGTAAACGAAGAAACCCGAAGTCATCATGAAATCAAAAACCACTTTTCATTAGCTCGATTCCAATCGAATTAGACTAGCAATTCACAGAAAATGATCAAGCACGAAATTATCATGAAATCAAAAACCTCTTTTCATTGGCTCGATTCCAATCGAATTAGACAAGCAATTTGCCATAAACAAAGAAACTCGAAGTTATCATGAAATCAAAAATTACTTTTCATTGGCTCGATTCCAATCGAATTAGACCAGCATTTCGCAAAAAATGAACAAACCCGAAGTTATCATGAAATCAAACACCACTTTTCATTGGTTCGATTCTAATTGAATTAGACTAGCATTTCTCCAAAGACGAACAAACTCGAAGCTATCATGAAATTGAAAGCCACTTTTCATTGGCTCAATTGCAATCGAATTAGACTAGCAATTTGCCAAAAATGAACAAACTCAAAGTTATCATTAAATCAAAAAACACGTTTTATTGGCTAGATTCCAATCGCATTAGACTAGCAACTTGCCAAAAATGATCAAACCCGAAGTTGTCTTGATATCAAAAACAACTTTCTATTGGCTCGAATTCAATCAAATTAGACTTGCAATTTCCAAAGACGAACGAACCTGATGTTATCATGAAATCGAAGGCCACTTTTCATTGGCTCGATTCTAGTTAAATAAGACTTGTAATTCACCAAAGACGACCAAATCCAAAGTTATCATGAAATCAAAACACCTTTTCATTCGGTCGATTCCAATCGAATTAGACTAGCAATTCACCGAAATCGATCAAACCCGAAGTTATCATGAAATCAAAAACTACTTTCATTGGCTCGATTCCAATCCAATTAGACTAGCAATTCGCCAAAAATGAACAAACTCGAAGTTATCATGAAATCAAAAACCAATTTTCATTGGCTCGATGCCAATCGAATTGGACTAGCAATTTCTCAAAAACGATCATACCCGAAGTTATCATGAAATCGAAAACCACTTTTTATTGGCTCGATTCCAATCGAATTGGACTAGCAATTAGCTGAAAATGAACAAACCCGAAATTATCATGAAATCAAAAACCACTTTTTGTTGGCTCGATTCCAATCGAATTAGTCTAGCAATTCGTCGAAAATGATCAAACCCGAAGTTATCATGAAATCAAAAACCACTTTTCATTGCTCGATCCCAATCGATTTAGACTAGCAACTTCCGAAAACGATCAAATCCGAAGTTATCATAAAATCAAAAACAACTTTTCTTTGGCTCGATTCTAATCGAATTAGACAAGTATTTCGCTAAAATCGAACAAACCTAAAGTTATCATTAAATCAAAAATCACTTTTCATTGGCTCGATTCCAATCGAATTAGATTAGCAATTTACCAAAGACGAACAAACCCAATGTTTTCATTGAATCAAAAACCACTTTTCATTGGCTCAATTCCAATCCAATTAGAATAGCAATTTTTCGAAAACGATCAAACCCGAAGTTATCATGAAATCAAAACCACTTTTCATTGACTCGATTCCAATCGAATTAGACTAGCAATTTTCGAAAATGATCAAATCGAAAAATCTCATGAAATCAAAAATCACATTTCATTGGCTCGATTCCAATCGAATTAAACTAGCATTTCGCCAAAAATGAACAAACCCAAAGTTATCATGAAATCAAAAACTACTTTTCATTGACTCGATTCCAATCGAATTAGACTAGCAATTTGCCAAAGACGAGCAAACCAGTTGTTATCATGAAATCAAAAGCCACTTTTCATTGGCTCGATTCCAATCGAATTTGACTAGCAATTTGCCAAAGACGAACAAACCCGATGTTATCGTAAAATCAAAAACCACTTTTCATTGGCTCGATTCGAATCGAATTAGACTAGCAATTTACCAAAGATGAATAAACCCGATGTTATCATGAAATCGAAATCCACTTTCCATTGGCTCGATTCTAAGCGAATTAGACTTGCAATTCGCCAAAAATAAACAAACCCAAAGTTATCATGAAATCAAAACCACTTGTCATTGGCTCGATTCCAACGGAATTAGACTAGCAATTCGCCAAAAACTATTAAGACCGAAGTTGTCATGAAATCAAAAACCACATTTCATTGGCTCGATTCCAATCGAATTAGACTAGTAATTCGCTAAAAACGAACAAACCCGAAGTTATCATGAAGTCAAAACCACTTTTCTATGGCTCGATTCCAATCGAATTAGACTAGCAAGCTGCCGAAAATGATCAAACCCGAAGTTGCCATGAAATCATTAACCACTTTCCATTGACTCGATTCCAATCGAATTGGAACAGCAATTTACCGAAAAGATCAAACACGAAGTTATCATGAAATCGTAAACCACTTTTCAGTGGCTCGATTCCAACCGAATTAGACAAGCAATTCGCCAAAGACAAACGATCCTGATGTTGTCATGAAATCAAAAACCAATTTCCATTGGCTCGATCCCAAACAAATTAGACTAGCAATTTGCCTAGGACGAATAAACCCAATGTTATCATGAAATTGAATGCCACTTTTCATTGGCTCGATTCTAATCGAATAAAACCAACAATTCACTAAAAATGAACAAACCCGAAGTTATTATGAAATCAAAACCGCTTTTCAATGGCTCCATTCCAATCGAATTAGACTAGCAATCTGCCGAAAATGATTAAACCCGAAGTTGTCATGAAATCAAAAACCACTTTTCATTGGCTCGATTCCAATCGAATTAGACTAGCAATCTGCCGAAAATGATTAAACCCGAAGTTGTCATGAAATCATAAACCACTTTCCATTGACTCGATTCCAAACAAATTAGACTAGCAATTGGCCAAAGACGAACAAACCCGATGTTATCATGAAATCGAAAGCCACTTTTCATTGGCTCGATTCCAATCGAATAAGACTAGCAATTCGCCAAAAATGAATAAGCTCGAAGTTATCATGAAATCAAAACCACTTTTCATTGGCTCGATTCCAATCGAATTAGACAAGCAATTCGCCAAAGACGAACGATCCCGATGTTGTCATGAAATCAAAAACCAATTTCCATTGGCTCGATTCCAAAAGAATTAGACTAGCAATTTACCTAGGACGAACAAACTCAATGTTATCATGAAATTGAACGGCACTTTTCATTGGCTCGATTCTAATCGAATAAAACCAGGAATTCGCTAAAAACGAACACACCCGAAGTTATTATGAAATCCAAACCGCTTTTCAATGGCTCCATTCCAATCGAATTAGACTAGCAATCTGCCGAAAATGATTAAACCCGAAGTTGTCATGAAATCGTAAACCACTTTCCATTGTCTCGATTCCAAACGAATTAGACTAGCAATTGCCCAAAGACGAACAAACCCGATGTTATCATGAAATTGAAAGCCACTTTTCATTGGCTCGATTCCAATCGAATAAGACTAGCAATTTGCCAAAAATGAACGAACCCG
>NW_019268059.1:0-5145 GCF_002742605.1 Olea europaea var. sylvestris
TTGCACAATCAAAAGTTTAATCGATAAGAACCTTGCTACATGCACACTATGGTGTACACTTTAGTTTACACTTCGACACGTGACATTACCCTGTTGCGCAGTTTAAATTTCAATTGGTAAGAAACTTGCTACATGTACACTATAGTGTACACTTTAGTTTACACTTTTGACGCGTGACATTACCTTGTTGGAAAGTTTAAATTTAAAACAGTTTTTCCATCAAATTGACACTTGACAACAACGCAAGTGTCAAACAACATATCAAAAATTAGTGCATAAATAGCAATGTTCAATCGGTAAGAACCAAGATACATGTATACTATGGTGTACACACTTTAGTTTACACTTTGCCACGTGACATTACTCTGTTGGACAGTTTAAATTTCAAAATACTTTCCCATCTAATTGACACTTGACAATAATGCAAGTCTCAAACAACATGTCGAAAATCAATGTACAAATAGCGAACTTCAATCGAAAAGGACCTTACTACATATGCACTATGGTGTACACTTTAGTTTACACTTTGCCACGTGACATTACACTTTTGGACAATTTAAATTTTCAACAGTTTTCCCATCCAATTGAAACATGACAACAATGCAAGTGTCAAACAACGTGTCAAAAATCAGCATACAAATAGCAAAGTTCAATCGGTAAGAACCCTACAACATGTACACTATGGTGTATACTCTAGTTTATACTTTGCCACGTGACATTACCCTGTTGCACAATTTAAATTTCAAATAGTTTTTCCTTCCAATTGACACTTGAAAATAATGCAAGTGTCAAACGTCTCAAATAACAAAATTTAATCGATAAGAACCTTGCTACATGTACGGTATGGCATACACTTTAGTTTACACTTTCCCAAATGACATTACCCTGTTGCATAGTTAAAAGTTCAATCGGTAAGAACCTCGCTACATGTACACTATGGTGTACACTTTAGTTTACACTTTTCCCACGTGACATTACCTTGTTGGACAGTTTGAATTTAAACCAGTTTTCCCATCCAATTGAGACTAGACAACAATACAAGTATCAAATAACATGTCAAAAATTAGTGCAAAAATAGCAATGTTCAATCGGTAAGAACCATGCTACATGTATACTATGGTGTACACACTTTTGGTTACACTTTGCCATATGACATTACCCTATTGGACAGTTTAAATTTCAAACAGTTTTCCCATCTAATTGACACTTGACAACAATGCAAGTGTCAAACAACGTGTCAAAAATTAGTGCACAAATAGAAAAATTCAATTGGTAACATATACACTATGGTGTACGCACTTTAGTTTACACTGCCATGTGGCATTACCCTATAGGACAGTTTAATTTTCAAAAATTTCTCCCATCCAATTGACACTTGACAACAATGCTAGTGTCAACCAACGTGTCAAAAACCAGTGTACAAATAGCAAAGTTCAATCGGTATGAACCTTGCAACATGTACACTTTAGTTTACACTTTGCCACGTGACATTACCCTGTTGGACAGTTTAAATTTCAACCAGTTTTCTAATCCAATTGACACTTGACAACAATGCAAGTGTCAAACAACATGTCAAAAATCAATGTACAAATTGCAAAGTTCAATCGGTAAGGACCTTGCTACGTGTACACTATGGTGTACACTTTAGTTTACACTTTAAAACATGACATTACCCTATTGGATTGTTTAAATTTCAAATATTTTTCCCATCCAATTGACACATGACAACAATGCAAGTGCCAAACAACGCTTCAAAAATCAGTGTACACATAGCAAAGTTCAATCGGTAAGAACCTTGCTACATGTACACTATAGTGTACACTCAAGTTTACACTTTACAACGTGACATTACCCTATTTGATTGTTTAAATTTCAAACAGTTTTCCCATCCAATTAACACAAGACAACAATGCAAGTGTCAAACAATGTGTCAAAAATCAGTGTATAAATAGCAAAGTTCAATCGGTAAGAACTTTGCTACATGCACACTATGGTGTACACTCTAGTTTACACTTTACCGCGTGACATAACCCTGTTGGATAGTTTAAATTCCAAACAGTTTGCCCATCCAATTGATACTTGACAACAATGCAAGTGTAAAACAACGTGTCAAAAATCAATGTACAAATGGCAAAGTGCAATCGGCAAGGACCTTGCTACATGTACACTATTGTGTACATACTTAAGTTTACACTTTGCCATGCGATAATACCCCATTGGATAGTTTAAATTTGAAATAGTTTTTATATCCAGTTGACACTTGACAACAATATAAGTGTCAAAAAATGTGTCAAAAATTAATGTACAAATAGCAATGTTCAATCGATAAGGACCTTCCTACATGTGCACTATGGTGTACACTTTAGTTTACACTTTGCCACGTGATATTACCCTTTTGGACAACTTAAATTTCAAACAGTTTTCCAATCCAATTGGCACTTGACAACAATACAAGTGTCAAACAACGTGTCAAAAATTAGTATACAAACAGCAAAGTTCAATCGGTAAGAACCTCGCAACATGTACACTGTGGTGTACACTCTAGTTTACACTTTGTCACGTGACATTACCCTGTTGGACAGTTTAATTTTCAAATAGTTTTTGCATCTAATTGACTCTTGACAACAATGCATGTGTCAAACAACATGTCTAAAATCATTGCACAATTAGCAAAATTCAATCGGTAAGAACCTTGCCACATATACACTATGGTGTAGACTTTAGTTTACGCTTTGCCACATGGCATTACCCTGTTGGATAGTTTAAATTTCAAATAGTTTTCCAATCCAGTTGACACACTTGACAACAATACAAGTGTGAAACAACATGTCAAAAATCAGTGTACATATATCAAAGTTAAATCGCTAAGAAACTTGCTACATGTACACTTTAGTTTACACTTTCCCATGTGACATTACCCTGTTAGAGGGTTTGAATTTCAAACGGTTTTCCAATCCAATTGATGCTTGACAAAAACGCATGTGTCAAACAACGTGTCAAACATCGGTGTACAAATAGCAAAGTTCAATCGGTAAGAAACTTGCTACATGTACACTATGGTGTACACTTTAGTTTATGCTTTGGCCCATGACATTACTCTGTTAGAGAGTTTAAATTTCAAATAGTTTTCTCATCCAATTGACGCTTGACAACAATGCAAGTGTCAAACAACTTTTCAAAAATCAGTGTACAAATAGCAAAGTTCAATTGGTAAGAACCTTGCGACATGTACACTATGGTGTACACTCTAGTTTACACTTTATCATGTTACATAACCCAGTTGGACTGTTTAAATTTAAAACATTTTTCCCATCTAATTAACACTTGACAACAATGTAAGTGTAAAACAACGTGTCAAAAATCAGTGTACAAATGGCAAAGTTTAATCGGTAAGGACCTTGCTACATGTACGCTATTGTGTACACACATTAGTTTACACTTTGCCATGTGACACTACCTTGTTGGACAGTTTAAATTTCAAATATTTGTTATACCCAGTTGACACTTGACAACAATGCAAGGGTCAAACAACGTGTCGAAAACCAATGTATAAATAGCAAAGTTCAATCTATAAGGACCTTGCTACATGTGCACTATGGTGTACACTTTAGTTTACACTTTGCCATGTGATATTACAATTTTGGACAATTTAAATTTCAAATAGTTTTTCCATCCAATTGACACTTGAAAACAATGCAAGTGTCAAGCAACATATCAAAAATCATTGTACAAATAGCAAAGTTGAATCGGTAAGAACCTTGCAACATGTACACTATGGTGTACACTCTAGTTTACACTTTGCCACGTGATATTATCATGTTGCACAGTTCAAATTTCAAACAGTTTTTCCATCCAATTGACACTTGAAAACAATGCAAGTGTCAAACGTCTCAAAAATCAGTGTATCAAAGTTCAATCGGTAAGAACCTTGTTGCATGTAAAGTATGGCATAGACTTTAGTTTATACTTAGCCACGTGACATTACCCTGTTGGACAGTTTGAATTTTATACAGTTTTCCCATCCAATTGACACTGGACAACAATGCAAGTGTCAAACAACGGGTCCAAAATTAGTGTACAAATAGCAAAGTTCAATCGGTAAGAACCTTGCCACATGTACACTATGGTGTGCACACATTAATTTCCACTTTGCCACATGACATTGCCCTATTGGACAAATTAAATTTCAAACACTTTTCCAATCCAATTAAAACTTGACAATAGTGCAAGTGTCGAGCAACGTGTTAAAAATATGTGTACAAATTGTAAAGTTCAATCGGTAAGGACCTTGCTACATGTACACTATGCTGTACACTTTACCATGTGATAATACTTTGTCGGACAGTTTAAATTTCAAACAGTTTTTCCATGCTATTGTCACTTGACAACAATGCAAGTGTCAAACAACGTGTCGAAAATCAATGTACAAATAGCAAATTTCAATCGGTAAGGACCTTGCTACATGTAGAATACGGTGTACACTTTAGTTTAAACTTTACAACGTGACATTACTCTGTTGGACAGTTTAAATTTCAAATAGTTTTCCCATCCAATTGACACTTGACAACAATGTAGGTGTCAAACAATGTGTCAAAAATCAGTGTACAAATAGTAGGGTTCAATCGGTAAGGACCTTGCTACATGTACACTTTAGTTTACACTTTACCATATGACATTACCCTATTGGATATTTTAAATTTCAAATAGTTTTCCAATCCAATTTACACTTGACAACAATGCAAGTGTCAAACAACGTGTCAAAAATTAGTGTACAAATTGTAAAGTTCAATCAGTGAGGACCTTGCTACATGTACACTATGGTATACACTTTAGTTTATACTTTACCACGTGATATTACCTTGTTGGACAGTTTAAATTTCAAATAGTTTTCCTATCCAATTGACACTTGACAACAATGCAAGTGTCAAACAACGTGTCAAAAATTAGTGTAAAAATAGCAAAGTTCAATCGGAAAGAACCTTGGTACATGTACAATATGGTGTACACTTTAGTTTACACTTTGCCACGTGTCATTCCCTCTTGGACAGTTTAAATTTCAAACAGCTTTCTCATCTGATTGACACTTGACAACAACACAAGTGTCAAACAATGTGTCAAAAATTGGTGTACAAATAGCATAGTACA
>NW_019268060.1:0-5145 GCF_002742605.1 Olea europaea var. sylvestris
AAAATGACGAAATTGCCCCCGGCGCGGTTTTTGTTTCCGATCAACCAGTCGAATTTTAGCCAATTCCGAAATTTCCCCCGGCGCGATTTTTGTTTCCGATCAACCAGTCGAATTTTAGCCAATTCCGACACAGTTGCGAAAAATGACAAAATTACACCCCGCTCAATTTTTGTTCCCGATCAACCTGTCGAATTTGAGACCATTCCGACACGGTGGCGAAAAATGACGAAAAATTGCCCCCGGCGCGATTTTTGTTTTCGATCAACATATCAAATTTCAGCCCATTCCGACACGGTCACGAAAAATGACGAAATTGCCCCCGGCGCGGTTTTTGTTTCCGATCTACCTTTCAAATTTTAGCCCATTTCAACACAGTCGCGAAAAATGGCAAAATTACACCAGGCGCAGTTTTTGTTCCCGATCAACCTGTCAAGTTTGAGACCATTCCGACACATTCGCGAAAAATGACGAAATTGCCCCCGGTACGATTTTTGTTTCTGATCAACCTGTCAAATTTCATCCCATTCATACACAGTCGCGAAAAATGACGAAATTGCCCCCGGCGCGATTTTTGTTTCCGATCAACCTGTCAAATTTTAGCCAATTCCGACACAGTCGCGAAAAATGACGAAATTGCCCCCGGCGCGATTTTTGTTTCCGATCAACCTGTCAAATTTTAGCCAATTCCGACACAGTCGCGAAAAATGACTAAATTACACCCGGCGCGGTTCTTGTTCCCGATCAACCTGTCCAATTTGAGACCATTCCGACACAGTCGCGAAAAATGACGAAATTGCCCCCGGCGCGATTTCTGTTTCCGATCAACCTGTCAAATTTCAGCCCATTCCGACACAGTCGCGAAAAATGACGAAACGGCGCGATTTTTGTTTCCGATCAACCAATCAAATTTTAGCCCATTCCGACACAGTCGCGAAAAATGGCGAAATTATACCCGGCGCGGTTTTTGTTCCCGATCAACCTGTCAAATTTGAGACCATTCCGACACATTCGCGAAAAATGACGAAATTGCCACCGGCGCGATTTTTGTTTCCGATCAACCTTTCAAATTTCATCCCATTCCGACACAGTCGCGAAAAATGACGAAATTGCCCCCGGCGCGATTTTTGTTTCCGATCAACCAGTCAAATTTTAGCCAATTCCGACACAGTCGCGAAAAATGATTAAATTACACCCGGTGCGGTTTTTGTTCCCGATCAACCTGTCGAATTTGAGACCATTCCGACACAGTCGCGAAAAATGACGAAATTGCCCCCGGCGCGGTTTTTGTTTTCGATCAACCTGTCAAATTTTAGCCCATTCCGACAAAGTCGGGAAAAATGACGAAATTGCCCCCAGCGCGGTTTTTGTTTCCGATCAACCAGTGAAATTTCAGACCATTCAGACACAGTCGAGAAAAATGAGGAAATTGCCCCCGGCGCAGTTTTTGTTTCCGATCAACCAGTCGAATTTTAGCCAATTCCGACACAGTCGCGAAAAATGACTAAATTTGCCCCGGCGCGATTTTTGTTTCCGATCACCCAGTCAAATTTTAGCCCATTCCGACACAGTCGCGAAAAATGACGAAATTGCCCTTGGCGCGATTTTTGTTTCCGATCACCCAGTCAAATTTTAGCCCATTCCGACACAGTCGCGAAAAATGACGAAATTGCCCTTGGCGCGATTTTTGTTTCCGATCACCCAGTCAAATTTTAGCCCATTCCGACACAGTCGCGAAAAATGGCGAAATTACACCCGGCGCGGTTTTTGTTCCCGATCAACCTGTCAAATTTGAGACCATTCCGACACAGTCGCGAAAAATGACTAAATTTGCCCCGGCGCGATTTTTGTTTCCGATCAACCAGTCAAATTTTAGCCCATTCCGACACAGTCGCGAAAAATGGCGAAATTACACCCGGCGCGGTTTTTGTTCCCGATCAACCTGTCAAATCTGAGACCATTCCGACACAGTCGCGAAAAATGGCGAGATTACACCCGGCGCGGTTTTTGTTCCCGATCAACCTGTCAAATTTGAGACCATTCCGACACAGTCGCGAAAAATGACGAAATTGCCCCCGGCGCGATTTTTGTTTCCGATCAACCTGTCAAATTTCAGTCCATTCTGACACAGTCGCGAAAAATGACGAAATTGCCCCCGGCTCGATTTTTGTTTCCGATCAACCAGTCAAATTTTAGCCCATTCCGACACAGTCGCGAAAAATGACGAAATTGCCCTCGGCGCGGTTTTTGTTTCCGATCAACCTGACAAATTTTAGCCCATTCCTACACAGTCGCGAAAAATGACAAAATTGGCCCCGGCGCGATTTTTGTTTCCGACCAACCTGTCAAATTTTAGCCCATTTCGACACAGTCACGAAAAATGACGAAATTGCCCCTGGCGCGGTTTTTGTTTCCGATCAACTAGTCGAATTTTAGCCCATTCCGACACAGTCGAGAAAAAAGACGAAATTGCCGCCGGCGCGATTTTTGTTTCCGATCAACCTGTCAAATTTCAGCCCATTTCGACACAGTCGCGAAAAATGACGAAATTGCCCCCGGCGCGATTTTTGTTTCCGATCAACCAGTCAAATTTTAGCCAATTCCGACACAGTCGCGAAAAATGACGAAATTGCCCTGGTGCGGTTTTTGTTTACGATCAACCAGTCAAATTTTAGCCCATTCCGACACAGTCGCGAAAAATGGCGAAATTACACCCGGCGCGATTTTTGTTCACGATCAACCTGTCAAATTTGAGACCATTCCGACACAGTCGCGAAAAATGACGAAATTACCCCCGGCGCGATTTTTGTTTCCGATCAACTAGTCAAATTTTAGCCAATTCCGACACAGTCGCGAAAAATGACGAAATTACCCCCGGCGCGATTTTTGTTTCCGATCAACTAGTCAAATTTTAGCCAATTCCGACACAGTCGCGAAAAATGACGAAATTACCCCCGGCGCGATTTTTGTTTCCGATCAACTAGTCAAATTTTAGCCAATTCCGACACAGTCGCGAAAAATGACGAAATTACCCCCGGCGCGATTTTTGTTTCCGATCAACTAGTCAAATTTTAGCCAATTCCGACACAGTCGAGAAAAATGACGAAATTGCCCCCGGCGCGATTTTTGTTTCCGATCAACCAGTCAAATTTTAGCGAATTCCGACACAGTCGAGAAGAATGACGAAAGTACACCTGGCGCGGTATTTGTTCCCGATCAACCTGTCAAATTTGAGACCATTCAGGCACAGTCGAGAAAAATGTCGAAATTGTCCCCGGCGCGGTTTTTGTTTCTTATCAACCAGTCGAATTTTAGCCAATTCCGAAATTGCCCCCGGCGCGGTTTTTGTTTCCGATCAACCAGTCGAATTTTAGCCAATTCCGACACAGTTGCGAAAAATGACTAAATTACACCCGGCGCGATTTTTGTTCCCGATCAACCTGTCGAATTTGAGACCATTCCGACACGGTCGCGAAAAATGACGAAATTGCCCCCGGCGCGATTTTTGTTCCCGATCAACCTGTCGAATTTGAGACCATTCCGACACGGTCGCGAAAAATGACGAAATTGCCCCCGGCGCGATTTTGTTTCCGATCAACCTATCAAATTTCAGCCCATTCCGACACAGTCGCGAAAAATGACGAAATTGCCCCCGGCGCGGTTTTTGTTTCCGATCTATCTATCAAATTTTAGCCCATTTCGACAAAGTCGCGAAAAATGACGAAATTTCGCCCGGCGCGGTTTTTGTTTCCGATCAACCAGTCAAATTTTAGCCCATTCCGACAAAGTCGTGAAAAATGGCAAAATTACACCAGGCGCAGTTTTTGTTCCCGATCAACCTGTCAAGTTTGAGACCATTCCGACACATTCGCGAAAAATGACGAAATTGCCCCCGGCACGATTTTTGTTTCCGATCTACCTGTCAAATTTCATCCCATTCCGACACAGTCGCGAAAAATGAAGAAATTGCCCACGGCGCGATTTTTGTTTCCGATCAACCAGTCAAATTTTTAGCCCATTCCGACACGATCGCGAAAAATGACTAAATTACACCTGGCGCGGTTTTTGTTCCCGATCAACCTGCCCAATTTGAGACCATTCCGACACGGTCGCGAAAAATGACGAAATTGCCCCCGGCGCGATTTCTGCTTCCGATCAACCTGTCAAATTTCAGCCCATTCCGACACAGTCGCGAAAAATGACGAAACGGCGCGATTTTTGTTTCCGATCAACCAGTCAAATTTTAGCCCATTCCGACACAGTCGCGAAAAATGGCGAAATTATACACGGCGCGGTTTTTGTCCCCGATCAACCTGTCAAATTTGAGACCATTCCGACACATTCTCGAAAAATGACGAAATTGCCCTCGGCGCGATTTTTGTTTCCGATCAACCAGTCAAATTTTAGCCAATTCCGACACAGTCACGAAAAATGACTAAATTACACCCGGCGCGGTTTTTGTTCCCGATCAACCTGTCGAATTTGAGACCATTCCGACACAGTCGCAAAAAATGACGAAATTACACCCGGCGCAATTTTTGTTCACGATCAACCTGTCAAATTTGAGACCATTCCGACACAGTCGCGAAAAATGACGAAATTACCCCCGGCGCGATTTTTGTTTCCGATCAACTTGTCAAATTTCAGCCCAACCGACACAGTCGCGAAAAATGACGAAATTGCGCCCGGCGCGATTTTTTTTTCCGATCAACCTATCAAATTTCAGACCATTCCGACACAGTCGCGAAAAATGACGAAATTGCCCCCGGCGCGGTTTTTGTTTCCGATCAACCTGTCAAATTTTAGCCCATTCCGACAAAGTGGGGAAAAATGACGAAATTACCCCCGGCGCGATTTTTGTTTCCGATCAACCAGTCAAATTTCAGCCCATTCCGACACAGTCGCGAAAAATGGCGGAATTACACCCGGCGCGGTTTTTGTTCCCGATCAACCTGTCAAATTTGAGACCATTCCGACACATTCGCGAAAAATGACGAAATTGCCCCCGGCGCGATTTTTGTTTCCGATCAACCTGTCAAATTTCAGCCCTTTCGGACACAGTCGCGAAAAACGACGAAATTGCCCCCGGCTCGATTTTTGTTTCCGATCAACCAGTCAAATTTTAGCCCATTCCGACACAGTCCCGAA
>NW_019268061.1:0-5144 GCF_002742605.1 Olea europaea var. sylvestris
GCTCAAAGTTGGCAGGTTGAATGGGAACAGAAATAGCGCCGGGTGTAATTTCGTCATTTTTCGCGACTGCGTCGGAATTGGGTGAAATTTGACCGGTTGATCGGAAAAAAATCGCGCCGGGGGCAATTTCGTCATTTTTTTCGACTGTGTCGGAATTGGCTGAAATTTGGCGGTTTGATCGAAAGGAAAAATCGCGCCGGCGGCAATTTCGTCATTTTTCTCGACTGTGTCAGAATGGGCTCAAATTTGACTGGTTGATCGGGAACAAAAACCGTGCCAGGGGCAATTTCGTCATTTTTCTCGACTGTGTCGGAATTGGCTGAAATATGGCAGTTTGATCGGAAATAAAAATCGCGCCGGCGGCAATTTCGTCATTTTTCCCGACTGTGTCGGAATTGGCTAAAATTTGACTGGTTTATCGTAAAACAAAAACTGCGCCGGGGGCAATTTTGTCATTTTTCTCGACTGTGTCGGAATTAACTGAAATTTGGAAGTTTGATCGGAAATAAAAATCGCGCCAGCGGCAATTTCGTCATTTTTCTCGACTGTGTTGAAATGGGCTCAAATTTGACAGGTTTATCGGGAACAAAAATCGCGCCGGTGGCAATTCCGTCATTTTTCTCGACTGTGTCGGAATTGGCTGAAATATGGCAGTTTGATCTGAAATAAAAATCGCGCCGGGGGTAATTTCGTCATTTTTCTCGACTGTATTGGAATGGGCTCAAATTTGGCAGGTTGATAGGGAACAGAAATAGCGCCGGGTGTAATTTCGTCATTTTTCGCGACTGCGTCGGAATTGGCTAAAAATTGACTGGTTGATCGGAAAAAAAAATCGCACCGGGGGCAATTTCGTCATTTTTCTCGACTATGTCGGAATTGGCCGAAATTTGGCAGTTTGATCAAAAATAAAAATCGCGCCGGCGGCAATTTCGTCATTTTTCTAGACTGTGTCGGAATGGCTCAAATTTGACAGGTCTATCGGTAACAAAAACCGCGCCCGGGGCAATTTCGTCATTTTTCTCGACTGCATCGAAATTGGTTGAAATTTGGCAGTTTGATCTTAAATAAAAATCGCGCCGTGGGTAATTTCGTCATTTTTCTCGACTATGTCGGAATGGGCTCAAATTTGACAGGTTTATCGGGAACAAAAACCGCGCCGGGTGCAATTTCGTCACTTTTCACGGCTGTATCGGAATTATCTGAAATTTTGCAGTTTGATCTAAAATAAAGATCGCGCCGGGGGCAATTTCGTCATTTTTCTCGACTGTGTCGGAATGGGCTCAAATTTGACAGGTTGATCGGGAAAAAAATCGCGCCGGGTGTAATTTCGTCATTTTTCTCGACTGTGTCGGAATTGGCTGAAATTTGGTTGTTTGATCGGAAAGAAAAATCGCGCCGGGTGTAATTTCGTCATTTTTCGCGACTGTGTCGGAATTGGCTAAAATTTGACTGGTTGATCGTAAAACAAAAACTGCGCCGGGGGCAATTTCGTCATTTTTCTCGACTGTGTCGTAATTGGCTGAAATTTGGCAATTTGATATGAAATAAAAATCGCGTCGGGGGCAATTTCATCATTTTTCTCGAATGTGTCGGAATGGGCTCAAATTTGACGGTTTGATCGGAAACAAAAATCGCGCCGGGGGCAATTTCGTCATTTTTCTCGACTGTGTCGGAATTAGCTGAAATTTAACTGGTTGATCGGAAACAAAAATCGCGCCGGGGGCAATTTCGGCATTTTTCTCGACTGTGTCGGAATTGGCTGAAATTTGGCTGTTTGATCGGAAAGAAAAATCGCGCCGGCGGCAATTTTGTCATTTTTCTCGACTGTGTCGGAATGGGCTCAAATTTGACAGGTTGATCGGGAACAAAAATCGGGCCAGGGGCAATTTCGTCATTTTTCTCGACAGTGTCGAAATTGGCTGAAATATGGCAGTTTGATCGGAAATAAAAATCGCGCTGGTGGCAATTTCGTCATTTTTCTCGACTGTGTCGGAATTAGCTGAAATTTAACAGTTTGATCGGAAATAAAAATCGCGCCGGCGGCAATTTCGTCATTTTTCTCGACTGTGTTGGAATGGGCTCAAATTTGAAAGGTCTATCGGGAACAAAAACCGTGCCGGGGGCAATTTCGTCATTTTTCTCGACTGTGTCGAAATTGGCTGAAATATGGCAGTTTGATCTGAAATAAAAATCGCGTCAGGGGCAATTTCGTCATTTTTCTCGACTGTATCGGAATAGGCTCAAATTTGGCAGGTTGATCGGAAACAGAAATAGCGCCGGGTGTAATTTCGTCATTTTTCGCGACTGCGTCGGAATTGGCTAAAATTTGACTGGTTGATCGGAAATAAAAATCGCGTCGGTGGCAATTTCGTGATTTTTGTCGACTGTGCCGGAATGGGCTCAAATTTGGCAGGTTGATCGGGAACAAAAATCGCGCCGGGTGTAATTTCGTCATTTTTTGCGACTGTGTCGGAATTGGCTGAAATTTGGCTGTTTGATCGGAAAGAAAAATCGCGCCGGGGGCAATTTCGTCATTTTTCTCGACTATATCGGAATGGGCTCAAATTTGGCAGGTTGATCGGGAACAAAAATCGCGCCGGGTGTAATTTCGTCATTTTTTGCGACTGTGTCGGAATTGGCTGAAATTTGGCTGTTTGATCGGAAAGAAAAATCGCGCCGGGGGCAATTTCGTCATTTTTCTCGACTATGTCGGAATGGGCTCAAATTTGACAGGTTTATCGGGAACAAAAACCGCGCCGGGGGCAATTTCGTCACTTTTCACGACTGTATCGGAATTATCTGAAATTTGGCAGTTTGATCTAAAATAAAGATCGCGCCGGGGGCAATTTCGTCATTTTTCTCGACTGTGCCGGAATGGGCTCAAATTTGGCAAGTTGATCGGGAAAAAAATCGCGCCGGGTGTAATTTCGTCATTTTTTGCGACTGTGTCTGAATTGGCTGAAATTTGGCTGTTTGATCGGAAAGAAAAATCGCGCCGGGGGCAATTTCGTCATTTTTCTCGACTATATCGGAATGGGCTCAAATTTGGCAGGTTGATCGGGAACAGAAATAGCACCGGGTGTAATTTCGTCATTTTTCGCGGCTGCGTCGGAATTGGCTAAAATTTGACCGGTTGATCGGAAATAAAAATCGCGCCGGGGGCAATTTCGTCATTTTTCTCGACTATGTTGGAATTGACCGAAATTTGGTAGTTTGATCGGAAATAAAAATCGCGCCGGCGGCAATTTCGTCATTTTTCTCGACTGTGTCGGAATGGGCTCAAATTTGACGGTTTGATCGGAAACAAAAATCGCCCCGGGGGCAATTTCATCATTTTTCTCGACTGTGTCGGAATTGGCTGAAATTTGGCTGTTTGACCGGAAAGAAAAATTGCGCCGGCGGCAATTTCGTCATTTTTCTCGATTGTGTCGGAATGGGCTCAAATTTGACAGGTTGATCGGGAACAAAAATCGGGCCAGGGGAAATTTCGTCATTTTTCTCGACAGTGTCGGAATGGGCTCAAATTTGACGGTTTGATCGGAAACAAAAATTGCGCCGGGGGTAATTTCGTCATTTTTCTCTACTGTGTCGGAATTGGCTGAAATTTGGCTGTTTGATCGGAAAGAAAAATCGCGCCGGCGGCAATTTCGTCATTTTTCTCGACTGTGTCGGAATGGGCTCAAATTTGACAGGTTGATCGGGAACAAAAACCGGGCCAGGGGCAATTTCGTCATTTTTCTCGACTGTGTCGGAATTGGCTGAAATATGGCAGTTTGATCTGAAATAAAAATCGCGCCGGGGGTAATTTCGTCATTTTTCTCGACTGTATTGGAATGGGCTCAAATTTGGCAGGTTGATAGGGAACAGAAATAGCGCCGGGTGTAATTTCATCATTTTTCGCGACTGCGTCGGAATTGGCTAAAATTTGACTGGTTGATCGGAAATAAAAATCGCGTCGGGGGCAATTTCGTCATTTTTCTCGACTATGTCGGAATTGGCCGAAATTTGGCAGTTTGATCGAAAATAAAAATCGCGCCGGCGGCAATTTCGTCATTTTTCTAGACTGTGTCGGAATGGCTCAAATTTGACAGGTCTATCGGTAACAAAAACCGCGCCGGGGGCAATTTCGTCATTTTTCTCGACTGCATCGAAATTGGTTGAAATTTGGCAGTTTGATCCTAAATAAAAATCGCGCCGTGGGTAATTTCGTCATTTTTCTCGACTATGTCGGAATGGGCTCAAATTTGATAGGTTTATAGAGAACAAAAACCGCGCCGGGTGCAATTTCGTCACTTTTCACGACTGTATCGGAATTAGCTGAAATTTTGCAGTTTGATCTAAAATAAAGATCGCGCCGGGGGCAATTTCGTCATTTTTCTCGACTGTGTCGGAATGGGCTCAAATTTGACAGGTTGATCGGGAAAAAAATCGCGCTGGGTGTAATTTCGTCATTTTTCGCGACTGTGTCGGAATTGGCTGAAATTTGGCTGTTTGATTGGAAAGAAAAATCGCGCCGGGTGTAATTTCGTCATTTTTCGCGACTGTGTCGGAATTGGCTAAAATTTGACTGGTTGATCGTAAAACAAAAACCGCGCCGGGGGCAATTTCGTCATTTTTCTCGACTGTGTCGGAATGGGCTCAAATTTGACGGTTTGATCGGAAACAAAAATCGCGCCGGGGGCAATTTCGTCATTTTTCTCGACTGTGTCGGAATTGGCTGAAATTTGGCTGTTTGATCGGAAAGAAAAATCGCGCCGGCGGCAATTTTTTTATTTTTCTTGACTGTGTCGGAATGGGCTCAAATTTGACAGGTTGATCGGGAACAAAAATCGGGCCAGGGGCAATTTCGTCATTTTTCTCGACAGTGTCGAAATTGGCTGAAATATGGCAGTTTGATCGGAAATAAAAATCGCGCTGGCGGCAATTTCGTCATTTTTCTCGACTGTGTCGGAATTAGCTGAAATTTGGCAGTTTGATCGGAAATAAAAATCGCGCCGGCGGCAATTTCGTCATTTTTCTCGACTGTGTTGGAATGGGCTCAAATTTGAAAGGTCTATCGGAAACAAAAACCGCGCCGGGGGCAATTTCGTCATTTTTCTCGACTGTGTCGAAATTGGCTGAAATATGGCAGTTTGATCTGAAAT
>NW_019268062.1:0-5144 GCF_002742605.1 Olea europaea var. sylvestris
TCGCGCCGGGGCAATTTCGTCATTTTTCTCGACTGTGTCGGAATGGGCTCAAATTTGACAGGACGATCGGGAACAAAAATAGCACTGGGTGTACTTTCGTCATTTTTCACGACTGTTTCGGGATTGACTAAAATTTGACTTGTTGATCGGAAACAAAAACCGCGCCGGGGACAATTTCGTCATTTTTCTCGACTGTGTCGAAATTGGCTGAAATTTGGCTGTTTGATCGGAAATAAAAATCGCTCCGGCGACAATTTCGTCATTTTTGTCGACTGTGTCGGAATGGGCTCAAATTTGATAGGTTGATCGGGAACAAAAATAGCGCCGGGTATAATTTCGTCATTTTTCGCGACTGTATCAGAATGGGCTGAAATTTGACAGGTTGATCGGAAACAAAAACCCGCGCCGGGGTCAATTTCGTCATTTTAAGCGACTATATCAAAATTGGCTAAAATTTGGCAGGTTGGTCAGAAACAAAAATCGCGCCGGGGGTAATTTCGTCATTTTCCGCGACTGTGTCGGAATGGGCGCAAATTTGATAGGTTGATCGGGAACAAAAACCGCGCCGGGGGCAATTTCGTCATTTTAAGCGACTATATCAAAATTGGCTAAAATTTGGCAGGTTGGTCAGAAACAAAAATCGCGCCGGGGGTAATTTCGTCATTTTCCGCGACTGTGTCGGAATGGGCGCAAATTTGATAGGTTGATCGGGAACAAAAACCGCGCCGGGGGCAATTTCGTCATTTTAAGCGACTATATCAAAATTGGCTAAAATTTGGCAGGTTGGTCAGAAACAAAAATCGCGCCGGGGGTAATTTCGTCATTTTCCGCGACTGTGTCGGAATGGGCGCAAATTTGATAGGTTGATCGGGAACAAAAACCGCGCCGGGGGCAATTTCGTCATTTTAAGCGACTATATCAAAATTGGCTAAAATTTGGCAGGTTGGTCAGAAACAAAAATCGCGCCGGGGGTAATTTCGTCATTTTCCGCGACTGTGTCGGAATGGGCGCAAATTTGATAGGTTGATCGGGAACAAAAACCGCGCCGGGGGCAATTTCGTCATTTTAAGCGACTATATCAAAATTGGCTAAAATTTGGCAGGTTGGTCAGAAACAAAAATCGCGCCGGGGGTAATTTCGTCATTTTCCGCGACTGTGTCGGAATGGGCGCAAATTTGATAGGTTGATCGGGAACAAAAACCGCGCCGGGGGCAATTTCGTCATTTTAAGCGACTATATCAAAATTGGCTAAAATTTGGCAGGTTGGTCAGAAACAAAAATCGCGCCGGGGGTAATTTCGTCATTTTCCGCGACTGTGTCGGAATGGGCGCAAATTTGATAGGTTGATCGGGAACAAAAACCGCGCCGGGGGCAATTTCGTCATTTTAAGCGACTATATCAAAATTGGCTAAAATTTGGCAGGTTGGTCAGAAACAAAAATCGCGCCGGGGGTAATTTCGTCATTTTCCGCGACTGTGTCGGAATGGGCGCAAATTTGATAGGTTGATCGGGAACAAAAACCGCGCCGGGGGCAATTTCGTCATTTTAAGCGACTATATCAAAATTGGCTAAAATTTGGCAGGTTGGTCAGAAACAAAAATCGCGCCGGGGGTAATTTCGTCATTTTCCGCGACTGTGTCGGAATGGGCGCAAATTTGATAGGTTGATCGGGAACAAAAACCGCGCCGGGGGCAATTTCGTCATTTTAAGCGACTATATCAAAATTGGCTAAAATTTGGCAGGTTGGTCAGAAACAAAAATCGCGCCGGGGGTAATTTCGTCATTTTCCGCGACTGTGTCGGAATGGGCGCAAATTTGATAGGTTGATCGGGAACAAAAACCGCGCCGGGGGCAATTTCGTCATTTTAAGCGACTATATCAAAATTGGCTAAAATTTGGCAGGTTGGTCAGAAACAAAAATCGCGCCGGGGGTAATTTCGTCATTTTCCGCGACTGTGTCGGAATGGGCGCAAATTTGATAGGTTGATCGGGAACAAAAACCGCGCCGGGGGCAATTTCGTCATTTTAAGCGACTATATCAAAATTGGCTAAAATTTGGCAGGTTGGTCAGAAACAAAAATCGCGCCGGGGGTAATTTCGTCATTTTCCGCGACTGTGTCGGAATGGGCGCAAATTTGATAGGTTGATCGGGAACAAAAACCGCGCCGGGGGCAATTTCGTCATTTTAAGCGACTATATCAAAATTGGCTAAAATTTGGCAGGTTGGTCAGAAACAAAAATCGCGCCGGGGGTAATTTCGTCATTTTCCGCGACTGTGTCGGAATGGGCGCAAATTTGATAGGTTGATCGGGAACAAAAACCGCGCCGGGGGCAATTTCGTCATTTTAAGCGACTATATCAAAATTGGCTAAAATTTGGCAGGTTGGTCAGAAACAAAAATCGCGCCGGGGGTAATTTCGTCATTTTCCGCGACTGTGTCGGAATGGGCGCAAATTTGATAGGTTGATCGGGAACAAAAACCGCGCCGGGGGCAATTTCGTCATTTTAAGCGACTATATCAAAATTGGCTAAAATTTGGCAGGTTGGTCAGAAACAAAAATCGCGCCGGGGGTAATTTCGTCATTTTCCGCGACTGTGTCGGAATGGGCGCAAATTTGATAGGTTGATCGGGAACAAAAACCGCGCCGGGGGCAATTTCGTCATTTTAAGCGACTATATCAAAATTGGCTAAAATTTGGCAGGTTGGTCAGAAACAAAAATCGCGCCGGGGGTAATTTCGTCATTTTCCGCGACTGTGTCGGAATGGGCGCAAATTTGATAGGTTGATCGGGAACAAAAACCGCGCCGGGGGCAATTTCGTCATTTTAAGCGACTATATCAAAATTGGCTAAAATTTGGCAGGTTGGTCAGAAACAAAAATCGCGCCGGGGGTAATTTCGTCATTTTCCGCGACTGTGTCGGAATGGGCGCAAATTTGATAGGTTGATCGGGAACAAAAACCGCGCCGGGGGCAATTTCGTCATTTTAAGCGACTATATCAAAATTGGCTAAAATTTGGCAGGTTGGTCAGAAACAAAAATCGCGCCGGGGGTAATTTCGTCATTTTCCGCGACTGTGTCGGAATGGGCGCAAATTTGATAGGTTGATCGGGAACAAAAACCGCGCCGGGGGCAATTTCGTCATTTTAAGCGACTATATCAAAATTGGCTAAAATTTGGCAGGTTGGTCAGAAACAAAAATCGCGCCGGGGGTAATTTCGTCATTTTCCGCGACTGTGTCGGAATGGGCGCAAATTTGATAGGTTGATCGGGAACAAAAACCGCGCCGGGGGCAATTTCGTCATTTTAAGCGACTATATCAAAATTGGCTAAAATTTGGCAGGTTGGTCAGAAACAAAAATCGCGCCGGGGGTAATTTCGTCATTTTCCGCGACTGTGTCGGAATGGGCGCAAATTTGATAGGTTGATCGGGAACAAAAACCGCGCCGGGGGCAATTTCGTCATTTTAAGCGACTATATCAAAATTGGCTAAAATTTGGCAGGTTGGTCAGAAACAAAAATCGCGCCGGGGGTAATTTCGTCATTTTCCGCGACTGTGTCGGAATGGGCGCAAATTTGATAGGTTGATCGGGAACAAAAACCGCGCCGGGGGCAATTTCGTCATTTTAAGCGACTATATCAAAATTGGCTAAAATTTGGCAGGTTGGTCAGAAACAAAAATCGCGCCGGGGGTAATTTCGTCATTTTCCGCGACTGTGTCGGAATGGGCGCAAATTTGATAGGTTGATCGGGAACAAAAACCGCGCCGGGGGCAATTTCGTCATTTTAAGCGACTATATCAAAATTGGCTAAAATTTGGCAGGTTGGTCAGAAACAAAAATCGCGCCGGGGGTAATTTCGTCATTTTCCGCGACTGTGTCGGAATGGGCGCAAATTTGATAGGTTGATCGGGAACAAAAACCGCGCCGGGGGCAATTTCGTCATTTTAAGCGACTATATCAAAATTGGCTAAAATTTGGCAGGTTGGTCAGAAACAAAAATCGCGCCGGGGGTAATTTCGTCATTTTCCGCGACTGTGTCGGAATGGGCGCAAATTTGATAGGTTGATCGGGAACAAAAACCGCGCCGGGGGCAATTTCGTCATTTTAAGCGACTATATCAAAATTGGCTAAAATTTGGCAGGTTGGTCAGAAACAAAAATCGCGCCGGGGGTAATTTCGTCATTTTCCGCGACTGTGTCGGAATGGGCGCAAATTTGATAGGTTGATCGGGAACAAAAACCGCGCCGGGGGCAATTTCGTCATTTTAAGCGACTATATCAAAATTGGCTAAAATTTGGCAGGTTGGTCAGAAACAAAAATCGCGCCGGGGGTAATTTCGTCATTTTCCGCGACTGTGTCGGAATGGGCGCAAATTTGATAGGTTGATCGGGAACAAAAACCGCGCCGGGGGCAATTTCGTCATTTTAAGCGACTATATCAAAATTGGCTAAAATTTGGCAGGTTGGTCAGAAACAAAAATCGCGCCGGGGGTAATTTCGTCATTTTCCGCGACTGTGTCGGAATGGGCGCAAATTTGATAGGTTGATCGGGAACAAAAACCGCGCCGGGGGCAATTTCGTCATTTTAAGCGACTATATCAAAATTGGCTAAAATTTGGCAGGTTGGTCAGAAACAAAAATCGCGCCGGGGGTAATTTCGTCATTTTCCGCGACTGTGTCGGAATGGGCGCAAATTTGATAGGTTGATCGGGAACAAAAACCGCGCCGGGGGCAATTTCGTCATTTTTCGTAACGATGTCAGAATGGGCTAAAATTTGACTGGTTGATCGGAAACAAAAATCGCGCCGGGGGCAATTTCGTCATTTTTCGCGACTGTCTCGCAATGGGATAAAATTTGGCAGGTTGATCGGAAACAAAAATCGCGCCGGGGTCAATTTCGTCATTTTTCGCGACTGTGTCGGAATGGGCTCAAATTTGATAGGTTGATCGGGAACAAAAATTGTGTCGGGTAAATTTCGTCATTTTTCTCAATTGTGTCGAAATTTGCTAAAATTTGATAGGTTGATCGGAAACAAAAACGGAACAGGGGGCAATTTCGTTATTTTTCGCGACTGTGTCGGAATGGGCTAAAATTTGACAGGTTGATCGGAAACAAAAATCGCACCGGGGCAATTTCGCCATTT
>NW_019268063.1:0-5144 GCF_002742605.1 Olea europaea var. sylvestris
CGCTCCTTCCTTCCAAATGCCAGAAGAGCAAATTTAAAGTTAACTCTTGAAATATTTTTAAAAATCCAATCTTTCAACAATTGAAATTAATACGCTGCTCCACCTTCATGTATTATGATTCACGATTGTCTCGAATCAAAAGTGATGCACAACTTTTCCTTCTTTCAAAATGCTAGAAGTATAAATTTAAAGTTAACTCTTGAAAGTTTTAAATTATTATTGTTTTAACATTAAATGTTTTTGTTTTCAAAAAAAAAAAAAACCAACAAAATCTTATTTATAATCATATTGTAAGTGAATTTTTATTGTTATTTTTTATTTTTTATTTTTTTAACCTTATATCTAGAATGCCCTATATAAAATTTAACTTAAGACCCCAAAATCTTAAGGTTGCTCCTATTTACTCGTACTTCCATTGATTGGAGTAGGTTGCATTATACATGTCTAGTCTTGAGTTTGTATAATATCTATTATTTCCTTTCAATTCTAATACATAGTTTGAACCAAAAAGATGAAGAAGAAAGCAAATAGTGTGTTTGTTCTCTCTCTCTCTCTCTCTCTCTCTCTCTCTCTCTCTCTCTCTCTCTTTTATTTCTATTATTTCCTTTCAATTCTAATACATAATTTGAACCAAAAAGATGAAGAAGAAAGCAAATAGTGTGTTTGTTCTCTCTCTCTCTCTCTCTTTTATTTTTTACTTTTAAACTTGAGTGTTTATTCATCTTATTCTCATAAGTTCATTTTTTACAACCAAATGGACAATAACATCGTTGAAAACCAATGACCCACAAAAACTAAAATGTCGGGAATGTGCATTCCTAATAAAAAAGTTAATGGACCAAGTTGCTACAAGGTCATAAGTTGACTAATGGTGCAATATTCCCTTATCCTTTAAACATTGTTGGTTGTCCGTATAAAGAAAAAAATAAAATAAATCAAGCTTAATTTATTTTATTATAGTTTATGCACGATGATTTCTGCTAACTACAATATAGATGTTGAAAGTCGCGAAATGAAATATACAAGGGATCTCAAAGTTGCCAATGACACTACACTCTACATAGTACATTACACATTTACACAATTAATTTAAAACAAACTCAAGAAGGCCATATTTGAAGTCCTAAATTGAAAAAAAAAATAAAAAAATTCAATCTCTGGTGGTTCTTGAGACGTAGAATTTGTGTATTTCATCTCTCTTTTTGAGCCTACTTTGGCATTTTCACCTTATGTTTTCCATCCTCTAATTGACATACTTTCTTGCTATCCTGTGACAATATTCACCAAATCAAGAGAAACAAGTGAATGGATGAAGGAAAAAGAAAATATTTATTAGCATTCGAGCAGTATTATCCCTGTTAAACGCGCTGGCTCATGTAATGGGACTATAAATTTAATTTATTAAGAATAAAACTTAGGTAGTCAATTCTTCTTCCATTTTTGGTTTAAAATTGGTTAAAATCTAATTTCACTTGTTTCTTTGGACAATTTTTGTTTTAGCTGAAAGGTGTACCTTTGAGTCTCTTGGATAGAGGTAGCTAGATGCTACGTCTCGTTTGGAGATATTCCTCATTGTCTTATTCCTATTCTTGGTAGGCCTTGGGACATCCTTGGGCGCAGCTGCAGATCCGACTTCAATGTGCAGAGATACATCATTAGATCCACAACTCTCCTTCTCTTCCTTTGCTACATCCAGCACTCTCTTCCTAATCCCAATTGTTTGGTGACTACTAACTGCCTCAATTTGCTAGTACAGTTGGTCTTCCATCATGGTATTTTCCAGCAGACGGGTTGCCATCAATTGTTCTAGCCAACTCTAGCCCACGCTGGTTTCGTTACTGTTGGATTTGATTTGTTTTTTCTTCGAGCAGATCCCTAACTACATACAAATTAGGCAAAGACAAAATCAGTGCACATTCTATTCTCCAATACAACCAATTTCTACTGCTTTGTCTATACCTGTTGTGAAAAAGCATAAGCCAGAGCTCTCTCGCGCCTTCTTGTTGCTTCCAGGTTGTTTTGAATTCTCATTTTTGATATGACACTACTTACCATGCTATCATCCCAGTCTTCCTAGACAAGTTGACAGTAGAATTATAAATTTGTTTAGGTTAATACTTTCGATTCAAAAACTTTGCTGCTGAAAAAAAAAATAAAAGGCTAGGGGTATATTCAATGTGTAGTACTTGTCAAAAGTAGACATTAAAGTAGACAATATTTTAATTTCGTTTACTACATTAGTACTGTCCAATACAATAAGATTGAACTTAGCAAAAGTCATAGATGTTATCAAATTTCGCACCTTGCACAAGAAAACAGTGTCAAATTTCCAGATCCCCTTAAAATCTGCAGCAATCCTTTTCACTAAATTTTCCCTATCACTGGTTGTATCAGATTCACAATATACTGTTATATGAGATAAACTGAATTCTATTAGCCATTTAGTATGTTCCTGCAATTATCTTACAATCCAACGGTATATGATATTATATCTTAGCATATGATAAGCTAAGTTATAGCCCTAGAAAAAGGGTAGGGGAATTTTACATTTTGAAATTCCAGTTGTTGTACCTGTAGCTTGAACACTTGGGGTCTACTTCTATGTCATGCGGGATGTTGCACAGCCATGCTTTCTTCTTGGGATGACAAAATGTTGGAATTTCCAGTTTGGACTTCAATTGATGTGCCAATAGACTCCCTACTTGGACTTCCTACAGGATCTGCCTTACAATCTTGCAACTTCATTCTTTCATTAGCTCATCGGGCCTGAAATTTTAAGCATTCAAACAACTCAAATCGAGTATCCAGGAAATACTTCACTTAAAGAAACAACATTTATCCATGGAGATCAGCATTCTCTTAGTTCTTGTTTAATTTTCTTTCCAAGTATATGCGCAGATTCATTTTCTTGTACAAGTATCATCAAACATTTGCATATATTACGATACTATAATGATTATTCAAGCATAAATCTCCATATAAAGTTGATGCACATATTGGTGAGTGTATTGACTAGAAATCTTCTAAATGCCGACTGAATGATCATTGCAGCATCTTCATGCTGAAAAAGTTTGTAGGTTGAGTTTTGCTTTTTGTTTGGACTTCCATTCTTCACCACATTGCTTTTAGCATCAGCTTTGTCCTTGAAATCTCCTGCCAATGGTTGATTAACAGTGGCCTCAGAGCTTCTAAAAGAAGCCGTATCTGCCTCTGCATAAATTGAAGTAAATTCTCCTTCATCAATTGCAGGTTTGGAGCTCGATAAATCATCCTTTGTAACTATTGAACTAAGGGTCCGTTTGATTGTAAAGATGGAATTGAATTGAAAACGAATTTCAGGGAATTGAATTGCCTAAAAATTATTTTTCTGGGAATTGTAAATTATTGTATTTGATTGGTATAATTTTTCACGTGAAAAATGTTGAAATAAAAGTATTTTTTGGTGTTCGTTTGACTCTCTTTGACGTGAAAATTGTTAATTAAAGGGATATATTTTATTGGTATTGGGGATGAAACTTGTTTCCATTACCAAAAAAAATAAATAAATAAATAAATAAATTCAAGAAAACCATCTATCTTTTTTATATTCGTTTGACTTTATTTTACATGAAAATTGTCAATTTAAGGGAAATATTTTTTTACAATAATTCTTAGAATTTGTTAACTTTGCCAACCAAAAAAAATAATATATATATATATATATATATATATGCTACAATAACTGGGAAAATCAAGTCCCACCATATTTTCCCTACAAACCAAGAAATTTCAAATTTCAAGAAAAGAAAGAACTTGAATTCCATGGAAAAATATACCCATCAAACACCTTAAAACTTGGAAAATGTTGTTGAAATTCCATTTTCCATCAAAAATTTTGGTGCATCAAACACACCCTAAACTCATCCACGCAAAGGTATGATCATACTGAACTCAATGTTTTCTTTTCCATAGCATAACTCCTAGCCTGATTACGATAAATTCTCTCAAAATTTAGTTGTTAATTTCAAACCAAATCAAAAAAAGATCCAGACATATGTACAATATACTATCAGTAATCTGTGAGTTAAATTATCAAACACCTTGAAGGCAATAAACTTACAAGGTTCTCACGCATTCGTACGGACCATCTTTTCGAGAATGCACTTCTAACTAGTTCCCCTGTGATTCCCATCTCAGATAATCCCTTAGCAGAATTCTTTGAGCTCCTTTTCAAGAAAACACTACAGTTTTATAGAAAAGGAAAAAAAGGAAGCTTCAACTACAAACTGTCGATCATGCTCCATCTGCAGACTCATGTAGACAGTAGATCATTAGTAAAATAAAGTAACCAGTACTTAATTAATGATATAAAGTAACCAGTATCGTGCTTGATTGCAATGCCTTTGTACACAAATATTAAATTATGATATGTTATCTCTGATTTATAATCCATGTACTTTTATTTATCTCACCATTTGCTTTGAACGAGCTATATTTTCAAAGTATGGTTTTTTTTAATACAGTTGACTTTCAGAAAATAAATAAATTGTTGGTTAATGTATGCAATCATGATTTTTTGTATCACAACAAAATAATTAAAATACCCGTGCATAACACGTGTTCTTAACTAATAACATAAGCAGTTGTGTCAGTGGTCATTTGTTGACACTTGACATGCAAAATCAAACTTTTTTCTCAATCAAGTATTAATTCTTTTACAACACTATTGAGTTAGTATTTTTTTTATTATTATTATTTTTATTTTTAAGTAAATTAGAATTTAGCCACCAATCAATTGGACAAGTTAACTTTTTATTCATTACTTGCTTTGGGATTAGGCAAGCATAGACTGCTACCTCAAAAAATTAAGGCTCCATTGTTTTTGCTTTAAAGCAGGCCAATCTTTTTTTAATATATCTCAAAGTTACTTTTTAAAGTCCACTCTTTCAACAATTCAGAGTTAGAATGTACACTACTCGACCTTCATGAGATCGTGGTTGTCTCTATTGATTTAGACTATTTTTTAAAGAATGTTCAAGAGATTTGGAGATCCAGAGTTTGTGACGGAGGGTTGGAGATCATATAGTCCCTAATTTATTATCCATTGCACATGTTTGAAAAACCCTTTTTTTATTAAAATTCATTATAATTAAAACATATCAAAA
>NW_019268064.1:0-1129 GCF_002742605.1 Olea europaea var. sylvestris
CCTTCCATTTTCTCTCTAGAGATAGGAGATTTTTGGAGATTTCTAGCCACCCAAAATGGAATCACATCCGGCTACATTCCGGCAGCCAAGGCCACCGGATCCGACCACCAATAGATCCCCCTCACTTCCCTCTATAACCTACACCCAACCACCGACAATAAACTGACCGGAATCTGATGAAAATAGGGGCCAAAAATCGGATATGCCGCTAGCTATTTCTGTCGGAAAACACTGTTCCGGTGATACCCACGCCGGCGCACCACTGCCGGTCGATAGCCCTCTTCTAGACGATCACAACCATGGTCGCCGTTCACCATATGGAGCCTCCGATCGATCGGAATTGCATCTGAAAGTCCCGCCTGCCGGTCGGTAGCCCTTCTCCAGACGATCACAACCATGGTCGCCACTCACCATTTGGAGCTCCCAATCGACCGGAATTGCACCTGGAAGGTCCGCCTACGCTGCCTGCCGAATCGCTGCCTCCCTTTCATTTTTCCGGCGCCACCAGTGGGACCCACAGTGGCGGACCACCCCATACCGACTCCTCTCATCATGGGCAACATCCATATCATATGGGTCTTCATCAATTTCATCCCAATCTCGCGAATCGAAAGGATCCAATCCCTCAAGGTCAAAAGTCCGATTCTCTCTTAATTGACCCCACAAATGTGTTCGATTCTGCAATTAAACGTGGGGTAAATGAAATTCAAGCCCCAAATACTCTGGGTAATGCTCCAATTGCTGAATTTACATCATTAATTTGCCAAATTTTGGAATCAAATGGTGTTCTTCACACCTCTAGCGCTGCTGGTCAGATTTCTTCCATTTCTGAGCATTATTTGAGAAAATTGACACCTCCAATGAACTCAGAAGGTCCAAAAACATCAGAAGGGACTATCAATTCGACCGAAAATATTACATTGGATTTCGTGCCAAAATGCACACAAATCGATGCAGTTGGTACTGCTGTTTCTGGGCAGAATTCTGTATTTTTGACACTGCCATCATCTCCAGAGCATATGAAAACCTTTGGAGAGACCATTGCTCCGGCTGAAACTGACGGGAAATCTGCATTGGGAAACGTGCCAAGTGGCACACATATCGAGGCAAATCCTTCTAATGTTTTTGG
>NW_019268064.1:1328-5143 GCF_002742605.1 Olea europaea var. sylvestris
GCAGCAGTTGGTAATGTGCCAGTAGTTTCTCAAGCAGAGAGGAGTCAAAAGAAGTCCTTTGCTCAAATCCTTCGAGCATCACAAGAATCCACTGACCATAAGCTCATTTCTAGGGACCCTTTCATCCATCATGGTGAACCTGTAGTTCTATTCACAGAGGCAGATGAAGAAGTTTTGGCTGAGCCATACAAGTTTACTCTTGTTGGCAAATTTGTGCACCGGAGGCCATCTATGCTTAAGGTACATGAAAACTTTTCTCGCTTTGGTTTTTGTGGTGATTATACTATTGGTCTAATTGATGCCACACACATTTTGATTCACTTGGCGCACGAGGATGACTATGCACGGTTATTCCTCAAACCACTGTGGTATATTGATGGTTCCCCTATGAGAGTCTTCAAATGGACTCCAAGCTTTAGTCCACTGCAAGAGACCCCAATTGCTCCAGTCTGGGTATCCTTTCCACTTCTACCTATTCACTTTCGGGCTAAGAGCAGTTTGTATGCTATTGCTAAAGCTATTGGCCTTCCGTTGCGTATTGATGAGGCAACATCTGATCTTCGCCGACCTAGTGAGGCTAGAGTATGTGTGGAGGTTAATTTGGACTGCGATCTCCCTGACAGAGTTTGGATTGAGAGGGAAAAGATCGGTGGCTATTGGCAACAAGTTATAAATGACCAGAAGCCAAAATTTTGTTACAAATGCAGACATTTTGGGCACTTAGAAGTTCAGTGTAAACTTGGCATAAGACCAGCACCACCTCCTGTTGTTGAGCCTACCCCTAAACCTATTGTCCCTGCTAAGGATAAGGACAAGGGAAAGGCAATTCAGGGTGAGCCACGTCAGAGGTGGACCCCAGTTTGCAGAGAGCAGAAGAAACAGCAGGCTAGCACATCAGGTGCACATGTTTCCCAAGCAGATCCACCTATTGTAGCCCAGTCAATTGCATCCATAGTAGACACTGCTTCAGTTAATCCTCCAAGAGTGCAGTCAGTAGCTCCAGACAATATTGCTCCTTCGAGTGCCATTACACCAGCCTTGGCTCCATCACAGCCTGTTATTCATGTTGACAGTGATTACACTAACCCCTTGGCTCACGACATGTCTCGGCGAACACATGATTCAGAGGCTACAGATAGAGTTATCAGACAGCTTCCCGGTCCTACACCTGGCCGTACTGGTAATCCTGCCTCCAGCTCTCCACTTGTTTGTCAACAGAACATTGAAGCTTCTATTCCTTCAGTAGAATCTGATCAGTCGGATACTGAAGCTACATCACAGATTGAGGTCCATCAGCAGGGTGTGTTCCGTAGGTCTTCTGCTGAGGATTTAGTGGGTATGGCTGGTAGATCAGAGGATGACGGTTTTGTCCGAGTCACAAGAAAGAAACACCCACGTGCTACTGATACTCCACATCCGAGCAGACGGATCACCAGGAGTCAGTCACATGATACCTCTTCACATTCTCCATCCCTATGAGTGCCATCATTTGGAATGTGAGAGGTGTAGCTAGTGTAGCTACTCGTCGGCGCCTGAAGAAACTTATACAGCTTCATCAGGTTTATCTGTTAGTTTTACTGGAGCCCTTTGTTCTACAACACAGCTTTGCATATATTCGACGTTACCTGCGCTTCGATACGGGAGCTCAGAATGAATCGAATAAGATTTGGTTTTTCTGGAACTCGGGGACTAATGTTACTATTATTGTTGATCACCCCCAGTTTCTTCACGTTAAAGTTGAGGACCCCAGACTAGCTCTTCCCATCTATTTTACTCCAGTTTACGCTTCTTGTGATGCTTCTGTCAGGAGGGATTTGTGGGCGGGTCTTCACCACATCTCCCTCGATATGGAGGACCCTTGGATAGTTGGGGGAGACTTTAACGTTATTACTCATGATGGAGAGCGCACGGGTCATAATACTCGTGATCGAGGCACTACGGCTTTTTCTGATATGATGTTGGACAGTGGTCTAGAGGATGCAGGTTTCCTTGGGAATCGATACACTTGGACACTCCACCAGTGGGATCCTTCAAGATCAACACTGATGGATGCGTCAAAGATGGATTTGCAAGTCGTGGAGGCATCATTAGGGACTACGCAGGACACTGTATCAGGGCATTCTCAGCATCCTATGGCCCATGTTTCATTTTGGAAGCTGAGCTCAGAGCCATACTAGATGGGCTTCTATTGGCCAGAGGACTTGGGATTTCAGCTATCTGGCTTGAGGCAAATTCAACATTGGCTATTCACTGCATCACCAAAGGTGGAGGACCATGGTCGATTCAGGGTATTCTCAGACAGATCAGAGACTTCATTTGCTTCGATAGAGACACAGTTTCTCACATCTACAGAGAGGGTAACCAGGTTGCAGATTCGCTTGCTTCAGAAGGCTGGGATCACCAGCACTACCAAGAATATGGACCACTTGACCTGCCTCGACAGATTAGGGCATTGGTACAAATCGACAGATATGGATTGCCCAGCTTTAGAGGTTTGTAGTTTAGGCAATCATTATTTAATTTTTCTTGTACAAGGAAGTAGTACTTCCTCATTTACTTTATTCGTTTTTAATATTTCATTTGTTGCATTGTTGCTTTTTGGAGGTCAGGTTTATGCCCCCCTCCTTCCCTGTACTTTTGATTTTTATGAAATAAACATGGTTGGGGAACCCTTAACCCCCATCGACCTTCCTTGGTGGACCCTAAAAAGTCATTAAGGATGTGTGGATGTCTTTATTAAAAAAAAACCTAAAACCCTAAACCCTAAACCCCTAGACCCTAAACCTTAAACCCCAAACCCTAAACCCTAAACCCTAAAACCCTAAACCCTAAACCCTAAACCAAAAACCACCGGATTGCAGCACTCTAAGTGGTGGAAAATCATCACCAACAACCACCCAAACATCTCCTATAACACCAATATCAGATTCATCCCCCAACTCAATAGATCTGAGTTTGAAAAATCATGGCACGAATCCCAAGGTCATCGAAACACCCCCCCTACGCATTGAATCAGGGTCTGGGACCATCACCAATGATTCTAGAAGGGCCGAAAACCTTGGGGGTGGTAGAGATTTCATCCGAATCGCCCGAAATTGACAGATCGGATCCCGATGGGCCAAAAACTTATTTTTCAATTAACCCTTCCACAGAGCTCAAACAGGGACAAGCGCCTGACCATCAGATTACCCATGAAAAGGCGAACCTTCGACTAAAAAATCATCCAATTCCGACCCCGGACGCGCCCTCAACGGCTATCGCAATTTCCGGCCAGTCGCTCGAAAAATCGCAGATTTCGGCCAATCCTAAAATCGTTTCGGAAAACGGAACATACCGTGATGATCAGCATGAAATTCTACATCTGGCTGTGAAAAATCATAATTTTCTGACACCGTTGAAAAATCGCCGCCAGTCAACGGCCGGCGCGTGGTGGTCACGCGCCGGTGACACTTCACCAGAATGTGGGGAATTTTGTTACGGACCCAATTCCATCATTGGTTTTTCCACATGAGGCCCATACAGTGCTCAATCAGGGCCTAAAGACCTATACTACTGCGGTTTCTGGCCGTCCGGGCCTGTCTCAAGCTGAACGGAGTTCACGGAAGTCGTTTGCATCGGTTATACAGGGTATAGATGACTCTTCCACTGCTGGGTTTGCTGCTAAAGAACCCTTTATACATATGGGTGAGCCGGCAATAGTTTTAACTGAGTTCGAGGAGGCTACACTCGCTAATCCTTACAAGTATACACTTGTGGGGAAATTTCCACATCACAAGCCAACCATGAGGAAGGTACGTGAGATTTTTTCTAAGTTT
>NW_019268065.1:0-5142 GCF_002742605.1 Olea europaea var. sylvestris
AAGTTTTAGATAGATAGTTAACAAAGCAAAATCGCACTAGGGCAATTTTGTCATTTTTAGCGACGGTATCGGAATGGGCCGAATTTTGGCAGGTTGACTGGAAACGGCCCGCGAAATTGGACTCGGGGCACAAACTCGGGATCACGGGATTTTTTACCAAATTCCTTCGTTTGGGCCTCCGAATAATTAATTTCCTTATTAATTATGTCAGGTTGAAGAAGTGCTGGACAGAAAATTAACAATGAAAAATCGCACCGTGGGCAATTTTGTCATTTTTCGCGACGGTGTCAAAATGGGCCGAAATTTGGAAGGTTGATTGGACACATCCCGCGAAATTAGACTCGAGGCATAGCCTGAGATCACAAGATTTTAGCTAAATTCCTTTGTTTTGGTCTCTGAAAATTTAATTTCCTTATTAATTATGTCAGGTTGAAGAAGTGTTGGACAGAAAATTAACAAAGAAAAATCGCACCCGGGGCAATTTTGCCATTTTTAGCGACAATGTCGGATCGGGCCGAAATTTGGCAGGTCGATTGGAAACGGCCTGTGAAATTGATCTCGGGGCACAGACCTGGAATCATGAGATTTTAGCCAAATTCCTTCGTTTGGGCCTACGAAAATTTAATTTCCTTATTAATTATGTCAAGTTGAAGAAGTGCTGGACAAAAAATTAACTAAGAAAAATCGCACCAGGGGCAATTTTGTCATTTTTTGCGACGGTGTCGGAATGGGCCGAAATTTGGCAGGTTGATTGGAAATGGCCCGCGAAATTGGACTCAGGGCACACACCTGGGATCACGGGATTTTAGGTAAATTCTTTCGTTTGGGCCACCGAATAATTAATTTCGTTATTAATTATGTCAGGTTGAAGAAGTGTTGGACAGAAATTTCACAAAGCAAAACCGCACCAAAGGCAATTTTTTCATTTTTTGCAACGATGTCGGAATGTGCTGAAATTTGGCGGGTTGATTGGAAACGGCCCCGAAATTGGACTCGAGGCACAGACCGGGGATCACGGGATATTAGCCAAATTCCTTCGTTTGTGCCTCCGAATAATTAATTTCCTTATTAATTATGTCAGGTTGAAGAAGTTTTGGACAAATAATTAACAAAGCAAAATCGCACCAGGGGTAATTTTGTTAATTTCCACGACGGTGTCAGAATGAGCCGAAATTTGGCAGGTTGATTGGAAACGGCCTGCGAAATTGGACTCGGGGCACAAACCCGAGATCACGGGATTTTAGCCAAATTTCTTCGTTTGAGCCTCCAAAAAATTAATTTCCTTATTAATTACGTCTGGTTTAAGAAATGCTGGAAGGAAAATTAACGAAGAAAAATTGTATCAGAGGCAATTTTGTCATTTTTAGCGACAATGTCGGATCGGACCGAAATTTAGCAGGTTAAATGGAAACGGCTCGTGAAATTGGACTCGGGGCACAGATCCGGGATCACGGGATTTTAGCCAAATTCTTTCGTTTGGCCCTCCGAATAATTAATTTCCTTATTAATTATGTCGGTTTGAAGAAGTGTTGGACAGAATATTAACAAAGAACAACCGCACCAGGGGCAATTTTGTCATTTGGCGTGACGGAGTCGGAATGGGTCGAAATATGGCAGGTTGATTGGAAATGGCCCGCGAAATTGGACTCGGGGTACAGACCCGGGATCACAGGATATTGGCCAAATTCCTTCGTTTGGGCCTCTTATTAATTAATTCCTTATTAATTATGTCAGGTTGAAGAAGTGTTGGACAGAAAATTAACAAAGTAAAACCTCACCAGGGGCAATTTTGTCATTTTTTTACGACGGTGTCGGAATGGGCCGAAATTTTGCAGGATGATCGGAAACGTCCCGCGAAATTGTACTTGGGGCACAGACACGAGATCACAGGATTTTAGCAAAATTCCTTCGTTTGGGCCTTCAAATAATTAATTTCCTTTTTAATTATGTCAGATTGAAGAAGTGTTGGACGGAAAATTCACAAAGCAAAACCGCACCAGGGGCAATTTTGTTATTTAGCGCGACGGTGTCGGAATGAGCTGAAATTTGGCAGGTTGATCAGAAATGGCCTGCGAAACTGTACTAGGGGCACAGACCCGGGATCACGGGATTTTAGCCGAATTCCTTCGTTTGGGCATCCGAATAATTAATTTCCTTATTAATTATGTCAGGTTGAAGAAGTGTTGGACCAAAAATTAACAAAGAAAAATCGCACAAGGGGCAATTTCGTCTTTCGGCGCGATGGTGTTGGAATGGGCCGAAATTTGGCAGGTTGATTGGAAACGGCCCCGAAATTTGACTCGAGGCACAGACCCGGGATCACAGGATATTAGCCAAATTCCTTCGTTTGGGACTCCGAATAATTAATTTTCTTATTAATTATGTCTGGTTGAAGAAGTGTTGGACAGATAATTAACAAAGAAAAACCGCACTAGGGGCAATTTTGTCATTTGGCGCCGAAATTTGGCAGGTTGATTGGAAACTTCCCGAAATTGGACTCGTGGCACAGACCCGAGATCACGGGATATTAGCCAAATTCCTTCGTTTGGGCCTTCGAATAATTAATTTCCTTATTATTTATATTAGGTTGAAGAAGTGTTGAACAAATAATTAACAAAGCAAAATCGCACTAGGGCAATTTTATCATTTTTCGTGACGGTGTTGGAATGGGCCAAAATTTGGCAAGTTGATTGGAAATGGCCCGCGAAATTGGACTCAGGACACAAACCCGAGATCACGGGATTTTTGCCAAATTCATTCATTTGGGCCTCCGAATAATTAACTTCCTTATTAATTATGTCAGGTTGAAGAAGTGCTGGACAGAAAATTAACAAAGAAAAATCGCACCGAGGGCAATTTTGTCATTTTTCGTGACGATATCAGAATGGGCCGAAATTTGGAAGGTTGATTGGACACATCCCGCGAAATTAGACTTGAGGCATAGCTTGAGATCACGGGATTTTAGCCAAATTCCTTCATTTAGGTCTTTGAAAATTTAATTTCCTTATTAATTATGTCAGGTTGAAGAAGTGTTGGACATGAAATTAACAAAGAAAAATCGCACCCGGGGCAATTTTGTCATTTTTAGTGATAATGTCAGGTCGGGCTGAAATTCAGCAGTTTGATTGGAAAAGGCCCAAGAAATTGGACTCGGGGCATAGACCTGAGATCACGAGATTTTAGCTAAATTCCTTCGTTTGGGCCTCCGAATAATTAATTTTCTTATTAATTATATCAGGTTGAAGAAGTGCTGGACAGAAAATTTACAAAGCAAATCCACACCAAGGGCAATTTTGTCATTTTTCGCAACGGTGTCGGAATGGGCCGAAATTTGGCAGGTTGATTGGAAAAGGCCTGCAAAATTGGACTCAGGGCACAGACCCGGGATCACGGGATTTTAGCTAAATTCCTTTGTTTGGGCCTCGGAATAATTAATTTCCTTATTAATTATGTCAGGTTGAAGAACTGCTAGACAAAAAATTAACAAAGCAAACCCGCCCCAAAGGCAATTTTGTTATTTTCCGCGACGGTGTCGAGGCGGGCCGAAATTTCACAGGTTGATTGGAAACGGCCCATGAAATTGGACTCGGAGTACAAACCCGGGATCACGGGGTTTTAGCCAAAGTCCTTCGTTTGGGCCTCCGAATAATTAATTTCCTTACTAAATATGTTAGTTTGGAGAAGTGTTGGACAGAAAATTGACAAAGGAAAACCGCACCAGGGGTTACTTTGTCATTTGGCGCGACGGTGTCGGAATGGACCGAAATTTAGCGGGTTGATTGGAAACGGCCTGCGAAATTTCACTCGGGGCACAGACATGGGATCATGGGATTTTGGCCAAATTCCTTCCTTTGGGCCTCCGAATAATTAATTTCCTTATTAATTATGTCAGGTTGAAGAAGTAGCGGACAGAAAATTAAGAAAGCAAAATCGCACCAGGGCCAATAATTTAATTTCTCGGGCACAGACTTGGGATCACGGGATTTTGGCCAAATTCCTTCATTTGGGCCTCCGAATAATTAATTTCCTTATTAACTATGTTAGGTTGAAGAAGTGGTGGGTAGAAAATTAACAAAACAAAACCGCACCAGGGGCAATTTTGTCATTTATCGCGAGGGTGTCGGAATAGGCCCAAATTTGACGAGTTGATTGGAAACGGCCCGCGAAATTGGACTCGGGGCACTGACCCAAGATCGCTGTATTTTTTCCAGATTCCTTCGTTTGGGTCTCCGAATAATTAATTTCCTTATTAATTATGTCAGGTTGAAGAAGTGTTGGACAGAAAATTAACAAAGAAAAACCGCACTAGGGGCAATTTTGTCATTTGTCGCGACGGTGTCGGAATGGGCCGAAATTTGGAAGGTCGATTGGAAACGACCCGTGAAATTTGACTCGAGGCACATACCCGGGATCACGGGATTTCAGAAAAATTCCTTCGTTTGGGCCTAGGAATAATTAATTTCCTTATTAATTATTTCAGGTTGAAGAAGTGTTGGACAAAAAGTTAACAAAGCAAAACCTCACCGGGGGAAATTTTGTCATTTGTCGCGACAATGTCGGAATGGTCCGAAATTTGGTAGGTTGATTGGAAATGGCCCGCGAAATTGGACTCGAGGCACATACCTGGGATCACGGAATTTTAGACAAATTCCTTCGTTTGCGCCTCCGAATAATTAATTTCCTTATTAATTATGTCAGGTAGAAGAAGTACTGGACAGAAAATTAACAATGCAAAACCTCAACAGGGGCAATTTTGTCATTTGTCACAACGGTGTCGAAATTTAGCAGGTTGATTGGAAACGACCCGCGAGATTGGACTCAGAGCACAGACCCGGGATCACGGGATTTTAGCCAAATTTTTTCGTTTTTGCCTCCGAATAATTAATTTCCTTGTTAATTATGTCAGGTTGAAAAAGTGTTGGGCCGAAAATTCACAAAGCAAAATCGTGTCATGGGCAAGTTTGTCATTTTTCGTGACAGTGTCGGAATGGACGAAAATTTGGCAGGTTGATTGGAAGCGACCTGCGAAATTGGACTCGGGGCACAGACCCGGGATCATAGGATTTTAGCCAGATTCCTTCGTTTGGGTCTCCGAATAATTAATTTCCAGATTAATTATGTCAGGTTGAAGAAGTGCTGGAC
>NW_019268066.1:0-5142 GCF_002742605.1 Olea europaea var. sylvestris
TTGATAAGTTGATCGGAAACAAAAATTTATCCGGGCGCAATTTCATCATTTTTCATGACGTGGTCGGATTGGGCTCAAATTTGACAGATTGATCGTAAACAAAAATCGCGCTGGGAGCAATTTCCTCTTTTTTAGCGACGGAGTGGGAATGGACTCAAATTTGACAGGTTGATCGGAACAAAAATCTCGCCAGGGGGAATTTCGTCATTTTCGCGACGGAGTCGGAATGGGCTAAAATTTGACAGGTTGATCGGGAACAAAAATCGCGCCAGGGGTAATTCCGTCATTTTTCGCAACGGAGTCGGAATGGCTCAAATTTGACAGGTTGATCTTAAACAAAAATCTCGTCGGGGGGAATTTCGTCATTTTTTGCGGCGGAGTCGGAATGGGCTCAAATTTGATAGGTTGATCGGGAACAAAAATCGCGCCAGGGGCAATTTCGTCATTTTTCACGACGGTGACGGAATGGGCTCAATTTTGACTGGTTGATCGGAAACAAAAATTTATCCAGGCCTAATTTCGTCATTTTTTGCGACGGGGTCGGATTGCGCTCAAATTTGACAGGTTGATCTTAAACAAAAATTGCGCCGGCAGCAATTTCGTCATTTTTCGCGACAGAGTTAGAATGGGCTCAAATTTGAAAGGTTGATCGGAAACTAAAATCACGCCAGGGGCAATTTCGTCAATTTTACGAAGGTGTCGGAATGGGCTCAAATTTGACAGGTTGATCGGAAACAAAAATCGCGCTGGAGGCAATTTCGTAATTTTTCGAGACGGAGTCAGAATGGGCTCAAATTTGACAGGTTGATCGGGAACAAAAATCGCGCCAGGGGCAATTTCGTCATTTTTCTCGATGGAGTCGGATTGGGATTAAATTTGACGGGTTGATCGTGCGCAAAAATCGCGCCTGGGGCAATTTCTTCATTTTTCGCGATGGTGTCGGAATGAGCTCAAATTTGACTAGTTGATCGGAAACAAAAATCGCGCCAGGGGCAATTTCGTCATTTTTCGCGAAGGTGTCGGAATGGGCTCAAATTTGACAGGTTGACTGGGAACAAATATCTCGCCGGGGGGAATTTCGTCATTTTTCGCGACGGAGTCCGAATGTGCTCAAATTTGACAGGTTGATCGAGAACAAAAATCGCGCCAGGGGCAATTTCGTCATTTTTCCCGACGGTGTCGGAATGGGCTAAATTTTGACTGGTTGATCCGAAACAAAAATTTATCCGTGCCCAATTTCATCATTTTTCGCGACGGGGTCGGATTGGGCACAAATTTGACAGGTTGATCGTAAACAAAAATCGCGCGCGGGCGCAACTTCGTCATTTTTTGAGACGGAGTCGGAATGGGCTCAAATTTGGCAGGTTGATTGGAAACAAAAATCACGCCTGGGGCAGTTTCGTCATTTTTCGCGATGGAGTCAGAATGGGCTCAAATTTGACAGGTTGACAGGGAACAAAAATATCGCCGGGGGAAATTTCGCCATTTTTCGCGACGGAGTCGGAATGGCTTAAATTTGACAGGTTGATCGGGAACAAAAATCGCGCAGGGGCAATTTCGTCATTTTTCGCGATGTTGTCGGAATGGGCTCAAATTTAACAGGTTGATCGGAAACAAAAATTTATCCGGGCGCAATTTCATCATTTTTCACGACGTGGTCGGATTGGGCTCAAATTTGACAGATTGATCGTAAACAAAAATCGCCCTGGGAGCAATTTCGTCTTTTTTCGCAACGGAGTCGGAATGGGCTCAAATTTGACAGGTTGATCGGAAAAAAAATCACGCCAAGGGCAATTTCGTCATTTTCACGAAGGTGTCGGAATGGGCTCAAATTTGACAGGTTGATCGGAAACAAAAATCGCGCGGGGAGCAATTTCGTCATTTTTCGCGACGGAGTCAGAATGGGCTCAAATTTGGCAGGTCGATCGGAAACAAAAACTACGCCGGGGGCAATTTCGTCATTTTCACAAAGGTGTCGGAATGGGCTCAAATTTGACAGGTTGATCGGAAACAAAAATCGCGCGGGGGGCAATTTCGTCATTTTTCGCGACAGAGTCGGAATGGGCTCAAATTTGACAGGTTGATCGGGAACAAAAATCGCGCCAAGGGCAATTTTGTCATTTTTCACGACGGTGTCGGAATGGGCTCAAATTTGACAGGTTGATCGGAAACAAAAATTTATCCGGGTGCAATTTCGTCTTTTTTCGCGACGTAGTCGGAATGGGCTCAAATTTGACAGGTTGATCGGAAAAAAAAACCACGCTAGGGGCCATTTTGTAATTTTCGCGAAGGTATCGGAATGGGCTCAAATTTGACAGGTTGATCGGAAACAAAAATCGGGCGGGGGGCAATTTTCTCATTTTTCGCAACGGAGTCGGAATGGGCCAAAATTTGACAGGTTGATCGAGAACAAAAATCGTGCCTAGGGCAATTTCGTCATTTTTCGCGACGGTGTCAGAATTGGCTCAAATTTGACTGATTGATCGGAAACAAAAATCGATTCGGGGGGAATTTCGTCATTTTTCGCGACGGAGTCGAAATGGGCTCAAATTTGACAGGTTGATAGGGAACAAAAATCGCGCCAAGGGCAATTTCATCATTTTTCACGACGGTGTCGGAATGAGCTCAAATTTTACAGGTTGATCGGACACAAAAATCGCGCCGAGGGCAATTTCGTCATTTTTCGCGATCAAGTCGGAATGGGCTCAAATTTGACAAGTTGATCGAAAACAAAAATCGGGCCAGGGACAATTTGGTCATTTTTCGTGACAGTGTCGTAATTGGCTAAAATTTTACAGGTTTATCGGAAATAAAAATTGCGCAGGGGGCAATTTCGTCATTTTTCACGACGGTGTCGGAATGGGCTCAAATTTGACAAGTTGATCGGAAACAAAAATCGCGCCAGGGGCAATTTCGTCATTTTTCGCGATAGAGTCGGAATGGGCACAAATTTGACAGGTCGATAGGGAACAAAAATCGGGCCATGGGCAATTTCGTCATTTTTACGAGGGTGTTGGAATGGGCTCAAATTTGGCAAGTTGTTCAGAAATAAAAATCGCGCAGGGGGTAATTTCGTCATTTTTCGTGACGGAGTCGGAATGGGCTCAAATTTGACAGGTTGACCAGGAACAAAAATCTCGCCGGGGGAAATTTCGTCATTTTTCACGACGGATTCGGATTGGGCTCAAATTTGACAGATTGATCGTAAACAAAAATCTTGCCGGGGGCAATTTCATCATTTTTCGCGACGGAGTCGGAATGGGCTCAAATTTGACAAGTTGATCGGAAACAAAAACCACACCAGGGGCAATTTCGTCATTTTCACGAAGGTGTCGGAATTGGCTAAAATTTGACGGGTTGATCGGAAAGAAAAATTTATCCGGGCGCAATTTCGTCATTTTTCGCGACGGGGTCGGATTGGGCTCAAATTTGACAGATTGAAAGTAAACAAAAATCGCGCCGGGAGCAATTTCGTCATTTTTCGTGACGGAGTCGGAATGGTCTCAAATTTGACAGGTTGATCGGAGACAAAAACCATGCCAGGGGCAATTTCGTCATTTTCACGAAGGTGTCGGAATGGGCTCAAATTTGACAGGTTGATCGGAAACAAAAATCGCGCAAGGGGCAATTTCGTCATTTTTCGCGACAGAGTCGGAATGGGCTCAAATTTGACAGGTTGACCGGGAACAAAAATCTCATCGAGGGGAATTTCGTCATTTTTCGCGACGAAGTCGGAATGCACTCAAATTTGACAGGTTGATCGGGAACAAAAATCGGGCCAGGGGCAATTGCGTCATTTTTCGCGACGGAGTCGGAATGGGCTCAAATTTGACAGGTTGATCGGGAACAAAAATCGGGCCAGGGGCAATTGCGTCATTTTTCGCGACGGTGTCGGAATGGGCTCAATTTTGACTGGTTGATCCGAAACAAATATTTATCCGGGCCCAATTTCATCATTTTTCGCGACGGGGTCGGATTGTGCTCAAATTTGACAGGTTGATCGTAAACAAAAATCGCGCCACGAGCAATTTCGTCATTTTTTTGCGACGGAGTCGGAATGGGCTCAAATTTGGCAGGTTGATTGGAAACAAAAATCACCCTAGGGGGAATTTCGTCATTTTTCGCGACGGAGTCGGAATGGGCTCAAATTTGACAGGTTGACGGGAAACAAAAATCTCGCCGGGGGGATTTTTTCGTCATTTTTCGCGACGGAGTCGGAATGGGCTCAAATTTGACAGGTTGATCGGGAACAAAAATCGCGCAGGGGCAATTTCGTCATTTTTCGCGACGTTGTCGGAATGGGCTAAAATTTGACAGGTTGATCGGAAAAAAAACCACGCTAGGGGCAATTTCGTAATTTTCGCGAAGGTGTCGGAATGGGCTCAAATTTTATAGGTTGATCGGAAACAAAAATCGGGCGGGGGGCAATTTCGTCATTTTTCGAAACGGAGTCGGAATGGGCCAAAATTTGACAGGTTGATCGGGAACAAAAATCGCGCCAAGGGTAATTTCGTCATTTTTCGCGACGGTGTCAGAATTGGCTCAAATTTGACAGATTGATCGGAAACAAAAATCGATCCGGGGGGAATTTCGTCATTTTTCATGACGGAGTCGAAATGGGCTCAAATTTGACAGGTTGATCGGGAACAAAAATCTCGCCACGGGCAATATCGTCATTTTTCACGACGGTGTCGGAAGGGGCTCAAATTTGATAAGTTGATCGGAAACAAAAATCGCGCCAGGGTCAATTTCGTCGTTTTTCGCGATGGTGTCGGAATGGGGTCAAATTTGACAGGTTGATCGGAAACAAAATCCACGCCAGAGGCAATTTCGTAATTTTTCGCGACGGAGTCATAATGGGCTCAAATTTGACAGGTTGATCGGGAACAAAAATCACACCAGGGGCAATTTCGTCATTTTTCGCGACGTTGTCGGAATGGGCTCAAATTTGACTGGTTGATCGGAAACAAAAATTTATCCGGGCGCAATTTCATCATTTTTCGCGACGGGGTCGGATTGGGCTCAAATTTGACAGATTGAAAGTAAACAAAAATCGCGCCGGGAGCAATTTCGTCATTTTTCGCGACGGAGTCGGAATGGTCCCAAATTTGACAGGTTGATCGGAAACAAAAACCACGCCAA
>NW_019268067.1:0-236 GCF_002742605.1 Olea europaea var. sylvestris
ACTCTTAGATAGTAGGAGATTATGATCTGCGTTTCATTCAATTAAGTCGATGATGAAATCTTTGGCCAAGGTGTACTCATAAGACAAAAAGGAGTTTTCGACTTATATTGACTTAATAGTGGAGTGAAAGATATGATCGATAATCGAGATTGACACAACTCCATATCTCGTAATTGATCGGATCATATTGACGAAGGAATTATAGTTTCACGGTAAACGAACGAATTTGGTTTTGT
>NW_019268067.1:2884-5142 GCF_002742605.1 Olea europaea var. sylvestris
GGCCGACCCCACTCGGCCTCAAGTGGGTCCGCCCCACTCAAATGTGCAAACAAAGTTTTCATTTGTCCATGGCATGGAATGAAAATCCATCGATGCAATAGTTAAAGAGGAAAAATAAACTAAATATGCAATCGCAAATTGAACAGCGCATTACAAGATTAACCACTGTTGATAAGATAAACTCTATCTTATCTTGTTAGATATTTTAAAAAATAAAAAATAAAATTGTACAAAACGTGCTTTGGGGAAGCAAAAAAAAAAAGGGTTGTAAATAGTGGGATTATAAAATTTGGAGCTGTAATTGAAAGTATGAACAGGAATTAACTGGACAAGTCACAAGACAATATGCTGTGTCCTTTAAAAAGATAAACATTCTTGACCGAAAGTTGATTATTTTAAGAATTCCAATTAATTAACGTGACTCTTGTCTGCAATATCATTGTCTTCTTTCTTGCTTAAGTGGCAAGCAAATACACAGGACTCAAAATCATCCTATTCTATGTTTAATTTTAACAATTATGCTATTTGTACAACGTTAGATGACAACGTTAGTTAACAATGTTGACGTATTAAAAAATTGTTGGTTGAAAAATTTGACAATTTTGCAAACTGTCTAATGACAACGTGTTATGTGATATGTTGTCAACTAAGATTGTACACCAAAAATGGTTCTAATTTTAAAGTTCTATTTTAACAATCAAGTGATAAACATATAAAAAAAAGTCATTTTTATTATAAAAAAAAATGCAAATTGTTTTTAGCTAGTTAAATATTAATGCCTTCATAACTCCAAATCCTTGATTCACTATAGGTTCTCTAAACTGTTAGAAAATCAAACGGATCGAGATAATATATATGACAGATATGAAGTATATTATCGTAAACAAACAACAAAATAAAAGGCAAAGAATTAATTGGCAAAAGAACGGAGTATTTTATTCAGTTGACTAATATGGAGAAAGTAAAGACAATAATTGTGCATACACAAATATTCTATATTTCAGTAATACAAAGCTTCTGAAAAGAATCGACTATTTATAGAAAGCATGCCAAACTCTATAAATACCACAAAGATGAAAACAAGATAAAAAATTACGTTGAATAAAAGAAACAATATTTTTCAATAAAAACACGTGGAAAGAAGGAAAAATAATTTCTAAAAAATTCAACATAATTTGGGTCAAAAAATTCAACAATCTCCATCTTGACACAAATTTCGATGCAACGAACAAAATTCCAAAATTTCTCCACCTAAAAAAATCAATCCGATTGGAAACACAGATACGTGAATTCAAACACCAGGCCCAAAATTCACAAAGATTTAAAAATTCCCAAATAGTGTCAAAATACATCTTGTTATAGAATCAATTCACAATCCTTTCATAGAAGGCCCTTGGCCAGTTTTAACACATTCAAAAATGGTAAAATTAGGTAATGGTGGCAAAGCGAAATTACCCATATCCTCCAAACTCGAATGAGTAGTATTCGTCAATATAGACGACGAACCAAATCTCAAAGGTACAGTAACAAACCAAATCTTTACCACAATACTAAATCTGTGATGAGTTTTTCTTCACAACTTCTATACAATCTTGCAAGATGTACAACTGGGATCTATTCTGCCCTTCTAATACAACATGAACACTCTTCCGAACCCTTAAGACTCTACCTTATCAAGAAAATATACAACTTTTTGAATCTAGAGTACGTAATTAAATGAGATTCTTCTTCAAGTTTGAAATATGTCGAACATGATCAATTGTTCTACAGGTTTCATCCACCAGTTTCAATCTGACTCTACCAATACCAACTACCCAACAAGATTCATTGTTACCTATGACAATGACACATCGCATTACTGTTTCGTATGTTTTAAACAAATCCTGATTGGGACATATGTGGAACATACAAGCTGTATCTAAAATTCATTCCTTGTCAGTTTTGGATTCTATGTCAGAAATCATTAAAACATCTCCATCACTCAAATAATTTTTGAGTAGGTTGGTCTCATATAAAGTATTTAATTACTTCTCATGATTTACAGTCAAATTACCTTTGTTTTGCAATTTGTCACATCTCTCTTAATGTACCATTTCTTCTTGCAATAATAACAAATCTAATTACTGAAATTTGACCTCGACTTATTCATTCTCCATCACCATGAATAATAAGGCCTTTTCCATCTGTGACCTCAGATTCAACTAGATACTTCATTTTCTCTTTTGAAAACAATGCCCATATGCATCTTTAATTATGAG
>NW_019268068.1:0-5141 GCF_002742605.1 Olea europaea var. sylvestris
AGTTTCTTGGTTTTAAAATATAGGTGACTCGTGTAACTCCGCCTGTGTTTTGCATGTTTGCTTAATGCAGCCGGTCCCAAGCCCGGAAAAGGAAGAGGGTGAGTCAATAGATGGAGTTGAAGGTTGTGGAAAACTGTTTTAAGAACCATGTAGATTGCAAATAACTGAAGTGTACCATGATGGATAACGAGCTCACCTCTAGACCTTTACTGTAGAGGCTTTTTGAAATTGCTGGGATTGATTTGGTGTATTATCAATCATGTCATGAGCTTCAATGGAAGTTGCTTGCAGTATGGATTTTGTTTTTATGATGTTCTCATGAAAAAAATGGTACGAACACTTGTTAATACGTAAGAAAGTTGAATAATAAAGATCGAAATCATTTGATATTTTGAGCATATCCTCGAACAAGGCACCTGTTCGGCCCTCATTATTTCACGTTAATGCAAGGGATAGTAATTTTTTGAAAAATGTGAGGGTTAAAAAGAAAGAAATTTTTTGGATTTATATTAATATTATTTTATTGGGGAATACGTGGATGATAAAAAGAGAAAAATGAATTATAATTTATTGGGGCCAAACGGGACAAATAAGCTCAGGATAGATATGGGTGAAGTGCTCTTAGTGCCTAGGAGTTATCCTTGGACAACTGCTGTGGTCATCGAAATTTAGGGCTTGATTTGGTATTATTGTAGATTGTAAATTTATAAGAGAATTATTTTTAAATGTGATGGAGGAGTAATCAGTTGCAGGACATGGTAAATTTTTATTTCAAAATCACTGATTGTTCAAATTTCAAAATCATCGTCTGAAAGTTTGGTAAAAAATTGCTTTACATGTATACAATTATACATTGATTATAGTGATTTTCTTGTTGTAAATGGAAAGTCCATTAAAGTTTATTGGTGAATGACATTTGTACCCCTGTAACCTTAGAAATTATTATCATTGTATCCTTGATTTTTACCTATAAATATAGGGCTTTGGTTTTCAATAATATTCACACAAAAAAAAGTTTATTGAATTTTCTCTATTCTCTTTTCCTCTCATTTTATCACACATTATCAGCACGAAATTCTTATAAGGTAGTAATTTTTTTTCATAATCATCTATCAAGTATATCAAAATTAATTTGATAATACGTGAATTTTATATATACATATGTTGAATCTGCAATACGTGATCTCATCTTTCTCGATCAATATGTTTTCTTTGTACCTCTTTTTGAATTAATTAATGTTTTTTTCATTTACATCAATCCACGTGCATTTTTATAGAGATATATTTATGTTAAATCAATTGATATGCATTAATTCATGTTCCTATACCCTCCTTATATTTAGATTAATCATTTACGTTCTACACATGCTTATAATTTTTTTTGGTTTAATTGGTCAATATTCTTTGTAAGCAAGCTTCAATTTCAGATCTCTATTTTGGCTAATTCCATATATATATAATATACGATTAACAAATAATTGTACCCAACTCATCTTTTCTCTCAAATTCATTGGTTTCTGCAAATTTCATGCCTTAATTGGTTAATACTAAATCAATTCTTTTAATTGCACATAATTAGAATTCGTGCCATAATATGTGAATAGGTTTCTACATGTCACCTATTTTTTTTTTTTTTTTGGTGTTTCACTCGACTCACGTTATTAATTCAAAATAATATTTTACATGTGTTTGTATATTAATTAATGGCGAGCAATTGGATTTATTATCATTTTTTTTATGTTTAGTTATGAAACATTACATTAAATTTATTTTTAATTGTTGTTGTTTCTTAGCACAACATTATAATTAATATTCTAAAAGAATATTAATCATAGATCTATTCGTTGTTGCTCTAGAACTAGCACAACATTATAAGAATATTATTTGTTCCTGAAGAGCGTAAATTATAATTCTCAAAATTCCAGAATAATATTGACATATTGCACTTGAAAAAATAATAGCAAAATATAATGTACTCCAAAAGTAGCATATATTTCGAAGAACATATTATTTCAAATTAGTGTTTATCCCTAGAGGAAAACATGTAACTTAAAGTCATGTTGATATTGACTATTTGATTAACATGTGATAATTAATCATATTTTTGGAAACTAATTGTATTTTTTTATTGTATAGTTAAACAAATGGCAAACATTACAAAACTTGAGTTTGCTGCATTTGATATATCTGGTAAAAATTATCTGTCATGGATATTGGATGCTGATATCCATCTCGTCTCAAAGGGTTTGGGAGAGACAATGAAAGAAGGAAACAATGAATCCCTGCAGGATCGTGCAAAAGTACTCATTTTTCTCCGTCACCATCTTCATGATGGATTAAAAATCGAATATCTCACTGAGAAATATCCACAAGTTTTTTGAAAAAAGTTAACTGAAAGATTTGATCATCAGAGGACTATAGTCCTCCCCAAAGCCCGTTATGAGTGGATTCACCTTCGTTTGCAAGACTTTAAAACGGTTAGTGAGTACAATTCTGAATTGTTCAGAATATGTTCAAAGTTGACTTTGTGTAGAGAAAAAATCGCCGAAGAACATATGCTGGAAAAAATTTTCTCCACCTTTCATGCCTTGAATGTGCTCCTGCAGCAGCAATATCGTGAGCATGGCTTCAAAAAGTACTCAGAACTTATATCTTGCCTACTAGTTGCTGAACAAAATAATGAATTGTTGATGAAAAATCATAGATTACGTCCAACTGATTCTGTACCATTGTCTGAAGCAAATGGTATTACATTGTTTGAAGCAAATACAATATCAAGACAAGGACGTGGACGCGGACATGGACGTGGACACGGACATAGACGTGTACGTATAATAAATCATGGAAGAAATAATCAATAAAGTTATCAACAACAAGGCAATAAATTCAAAAGGCACCAAGCAAACGAGAGTGACAATTTAAAAAGAAGCATGAAGAAAGTTGCTTCAGATGTGGAATGAAAGGGCATTGGGCACGTACGTATCGTACCTCAAAACATCTTGTGAATCTCTATCAAAGATCAATCAAGGGAAAAGAAAAATTGGAGACTAATTTTGTTAATTATGATGGTCCAATTGATGTGACTCATTTTGATATCTCCGATTTCTTTACTGATTCAAATGGAAATATTGACCATTTGATTGGGGGTAGTGTGATAGAAGATATAGATTAATTTACTTGTATTTCTTTCATTTTAAAAATTCAGTCTGAAATATGTTTTTATTTTTCGACACAAAAAATAAAAAAAATAAAAATAAAAATCTATTATGCACCGTTTATTTCATGATATTAAGTAATGTTTACTTCTTTAAATCTAAATTCAAGTTTTTTTTTTTAATTTTGTTCATTTTGTTATATTTATAGATTCATGATGGATAGTCAAGACAGGTGCTTAATTGATAGTGCAACTATACATACTATTCTTCAAGACAAAAAATACTTTTTGAATTTAATATTAGCTGAAAAAAATGTTAAAACGATATCGGGTGCATCGAATGTCGTTAAAAGCTCCGGAAGAGTTTGTATTATTTTACCAAATAATACAAAATTATATATTGACGATGCACTTTATTCTAGCAAATTTAGAAGAAATTTGCTTAATTTTAAAGATATTCGCTGCAATAAATATCACATTGAGACGATGGAAGAAAATAATGTTGAATATCTTTGCATCACTTCTTTTGTATATGGCAAGAAGCAGATAAAAGAAAAATTTCATGCACTCCCGTCTGGCATGTATTTTACATTTATAAAAATGGTCGAATCAAATAATGTTACGAACCAGAAGTTCGTTGATTCAAAAAGTTGTATACTTTGGCATGATCGACTTGGACATCCAGGAACCATAATGATGCGTCAAATAATAAACAACTCACATGGACATCCTTTAAAGAACAAGAAGATTTTTTTATCTAATTATTATCCATGTGTAGCTTGTTCGCAAGGCAAGTTAGTCATTAGACCTCAACTACAAAGGTCAATATTGAATCTCCAACTTTCTTGAAAAGAATACATGGAGATATATGTGGGCCAATACACCCACCATGTGGATCATTTCGTTACTTTATAGTATTAATTGATTCTTCTATAAGATAGTCACATGTTTGCCTTACTTTCAACTAAGAACGTAGCATTTGCTAGACTACTTGCTTAAATCATAAAATTGCGAGCACAATTCCCCGATTACTCAATCAAGACTATTCATCTTGACGATGCTGGTGAATTTAAATCACAAGCATTTGATGATTATTGTATGTCAATTGGGATTGAAATTGAACATTCAGTTGCACATGTTCATACACAAAATGGTTTAGCGGAATCGTTTATTAAACGTCTACAATTTATTGCTAGATCATTACTTATGAAAACAAAACTCCCAACTTCTGTATGGGGTCATGCCATATTACATGCTGCATCATTGGTTCGTATAAAGACCAACTGCTTATCATCAATATTCACCTTTGCAACTTGCATTTGGTCATGAACCTGATATTTCTCACCTACGGGTTTTTGGTTGTGCTGTCCAAGTCCCTATTTCACCCCCACAACGTACTAAAATGGGTCCCCAACGAAGACTTGTGATTTATGTGGGTTTTGATTCACCATCTATTATTAGATGTCTTGAACCTTTAACGGATGACTTATTTACTGCACTTTTTGCAGATTGTCATTTTGATGAAATGACTTTCCCAACTTTGAGAGGAAAAAAACTACATCCTGAAAAACAAGATAGAATTTCTTAAAATGAGACAACTCTATCTCACTTTGATCCCCGTAGCAATCAATGTGAACAAGAGGTTGAAAAAATCATTCATTTGCAAATAGTTGCAATTCAACTACCTGATATATTTGTTGACACGAGAAAGGTAACAAAGTCATATATTCCAGCAGAAAATATTTCAGCAAAAATTAATGTCCCTGCAGGACAATCTTCTATGACAAATGAATCTCAAATACGTCAGAAGCATGGTCGACCAGTTGGTTCAAAAGATTCTGTACCTCAAAAAAGAAGAGTACAGGAGAAAAACCAACCAAAAACTTCAGAAGAAATCACATTAAAAAAGATTGATCAATCAAATATTGAATGTACAGTTCCTGAAAAATCAGAGGTGTCCGAAAATAAAGAGATCTCAATAAATTAT
>NW_019268069.1:0-219 GCF_002742605.1 Olea europaea var. sylvestris
AGTCGGCGTATGAAGAATTGAGCGTAACTTTTGCACACGGTGTCCGTTTTGGACCCATAAGTAATTTTTGGAAATGTAGCGACTTTTTTGGATTGAACTCACTACTTCGTCTTGACGTATGAGGGATCTTGGCCATTTTTTGGAAAGAGTGAGCAGTTTTATATTTGGAAGGCTTGGATAGTCGGCGTACAAAGAATTGAGCGTAACTTTTGCACACGG
>NW_019268069.1:4944-5139 GCF_002742605.1 Olea europaea var. sylvestris
CGTAACTTTTGTACACGTTGTCCGTTTTGGGCCCATAAGTACTTTTTGGAAATGTAGCGACCCTTTTGGATTGAACTCACAACTTAATCGTGACCTATAACGGATTTCGGCTATTTTTCGAAAGAATGAGGAATTTTATGTTTGGAAGGCTTGGATAGTCGGCGTACGAAGAATTGAGCGTAACTTTTGCACACG
>NW_019268070.1:0-4887 GCF_002742605.1 Olea europaea var. sylvestris
CGTCGCGAAAAATGACGAAATTGCCCCTGGCGCGATTTTTGTTTCAAATCAACCAGTCAAATTTCAGCCGGTTCCGACACCGTTGCGAAAAATGACAAAATTGCCCCCGTCGCGGTTTTTGTTTCCGATCAACCTGCCAAATTTAAACCCATTCCGACACCGTCGTAAAAAATGACGAAATTGCCCCCGACGCGATTTTTGTTTCCAATCAACCGGACAAATTTCGGCCCATTCCGACACCGTCGCGAAAAATGACGAAATTGCCCCAGGTGCAATTTTTGTTTCTGATCAACCTGTCAAATTTCGGCCCATTCCGACACCGTCGCGTAAAATGAAGAAATTGCCCCCGGCGCGATTTTTGTTTCCGATTAACCTGTCAAATTTTAGCCCATTCCGACACCGTCACTGAAAATGACGAAATTACCCCTGGTGCAATTTTTGTTTCCAATCAACCAGCAAAATTTCGGCCCATTTCGACACCGTCGCGAAAAATGACGAAATTACCCCTGGCGCGGTTTTTGCTTCCGATCAACCTGTCAAATTTTAGCCCATTCCGACACCATCGCTGAAAATGAGGAAATTGCCCCCGGCGCGATTTTTGTTTCCGATCAACCTGCCAAATTTAAGCCCATTCCGACAACGTCGCGAAAAATGACGACATTGCACCAGGCGCGATTTTTGTTTCCAATAAACCTGCCAAATTTTAGCCCATTTCGACACCGTCGCGAAAAATGACGAAATTGCCCCTGGCGCGATTTTTGTTTCAAGTCTACCTGTCAAATTTCAGTCGGTTCCGACACCATCGCGAATAACGACGAAATTATCCCCGGCGTGGTTTTTGTTTCCGATCAACCTGCCAAATTTATGCCCATTCCGACACCGTTGCGAAAAATGACGAAATTGCCCTCGACGCGATTTTTGTTTCCAATCAACCTGCCAAATTTCGGCCCATTTCGACACCGTCGCGAAAAATGACGAAATTGCCCCTGGCGCGATATTTGTTTCCAGTCAACCTGCCAAATTTCAGTCCATTCCGACACAGTCGCGAAAAATGACGAAATTGCCGCTGGCGCGATTTTTGTTTCCGATCAACCTGTCAAATTTTAGACCATTCTGACACCGTCGCGAAAAATGACGAAAATGCCCCCGCCGCGATTTTTGTTTCCAGTCAATCTGCCAAATTTCAGCCAATTCCGACACCGTCTTGAAAATTGATGAAATTTCCCCCCGGAACGATTTTCGTATCCCGTCGACCTGCCAATTTTCAGCCCATCCCGACACCGTCGCGAAAAATGACGAAATTGCCCTCGACGCGATTTTTGTTTCCAATCAGCCTGCCAAATTTCGGCCCATTTCGACACCGTCGCGAAAAATGACGAAATTGCCCCTGGCGCGATATTTGTTTCCAGTCAACCTGCCAAATTTTAGTCCATTCTGACACAGTCGCGAAAAATGACGAAATTGCCGCTGGCGCGATTTTTGTTTCCGATCAACATGTCAAATTTTAGACCATCCCGACACCGTCGCGAAAAATGACGAAATTGCCCCCGCCGCGATTTTTGTTTCCAGTCAATCTGCCAAATTTCAGCCGTTTTCGACACCGTCACAAAAATTGACGAAATTGCCCCCGGACCGATTTTTGTTTTCGATTAACCTTTCAAATTTTAGCCAATTCCGACACCATCGCTGAAAATGACGAAATTACCCTCGGCGCAATTTTTGTTTCCAATCAACTTGCCAAATTTCAGCCCATTTCGACACCGTCGCGAAAAATGACGAAATTGCCCCAGGCACGATTTTTGTTTCAAATCGACCTGTTAAATTTCAGACGTTTCCGACACCGTCGCGAAAAATGACGAAATTGCCCCCGCCGCGATTTTTGTTTCCAGTCAATCTGCCAAATTTCAGCCGTTTTCGACACCGTCACAAAAATTGACGAAATTGCCCCCGGACCGATTTTTGTTTTCGATTAACCTTTCAAATTTTAGCCAATTCCGACACCATCGCTGAAAATGACGAAATTACCCTCGGCGCAATTTTTGTTTCCAATCAACTTGCCAAATTTCAGCCCATTTCGACACCGTCGCGAAAAATGACGAAATTGCCCCCTGCGCGGTTTTTGTTTCTGATCAAACCTTCCAAATTTAACCCCATTCCGACACCGTCGCGAAAAATGACGACATTGCCCCCGGCGCGATTTTTGTTTCCAATAAACCTGCCAAATTCAGCCCATTTCGACACCGTCGCGAAAAATGACGAAATTGCCCCTGGTGCGATTTTTGTTTCAAATCAACCCTTCAAATTTCAGACGGTTCCGACACCGTCGCGAAAAATGACGAAATTGCCCCCGGCGCGGTTTTTGTTTTCGATCAACCTGCCAAATTTAAGCTCATTCCGATACCGTCGCGAAAAATGACGACATTGCCCCGACGCGATTTTTGTTTCCAATCAACCTACCAAATTTCAGCCAATTTCGACACTGTCGCGAAAAATGACGAAATTGCCCCTGGCCCGAAATTTATTTCTGAATAACCTATCAAATTTTAGCTCATTCTGACACCGTCGCAAAAAATGACGACATTGCCCCCGGCGCGATTTTTGTTTCCAATAAACCTGCCAAATTTCAGCCCATTTCGACACCGTCGCGAAAAATGACGAAATTGCCCCTGGCGCGATTTTTGTTTCAAGTCTACCTGTCAAATTTCAGTCGGTTCCGACACCATCGCGAATAACGAGGAAATTACCCCCGGCGTGGTTTTTGTTTCCGATCAGCCTGCCAAATTTATGCCCATTCCGACACCGTCGCGAAAAATGACGAAATTGCCCTCGACGCGATTTTTGTTTCCAATCAACCTGCCAAATTTTGGCCCATTTCGACACCGTCGCGAAAAATGACGAAATTACCCCCGGCGTGGTTTTTGTTTCCGATCAGCCTGTCAAATTTGAACCCATTCCGACACAGTCGCGAAAGATGACGAAATTCCCCCGGCGCGATTTTTGTTTCCGATCAACCTGCCAAATTTATGCCCATTCCGACACCGTCGCGAAAAATGACGAAATTACCCCCGGCGTGGTTTTTGTTTCCGATCAACCTGCCAAATTTATGCCCATTCCGACACCGTCGCGAAAAATGACGAAAATGCCCCCGCCGTGATTTTTGTTTCCAGTCAATCTGCCAAATTTCAGCCAATTCCGACACGGTCGCGAAAATTGATGAAATTTCCCCCCGGAACGATTTTCGTATCCCGTCCGCCTGCCAATTTTCAGCCCATCCCGACACCGTCGCGAAAAATGACGAAATTGCCCTCGGCGCGATATTTGTTTCCAATCAACCTGCCAAATTTCAGCCCATTTCGACACCGTCGCGAAAAATGAGGAAATTGCCCCCGGCGCGATTTTTGTTTCCGATCAACCTGCCAAATTTAAGCCCATTCCGACACAGTCGCGAAAAATGACGAAATTGCCTCCGGCGAGATTTTTATTTCCGATCAACCAGTCAAATTTTAGCCCATTTCGACACAGTCGCGAAAAATGATGAAATTGCCCCCGGCGTGGTTTTTCTTTCCGATCAACCTGCCAAATTTCAGCCCATTCCGACACCGTCGCGAAAAATGACGAAATTGCCCCTGGCGCGATTTTTGTTTCAAGTCTACCTGTCAAATTTCAGTCGGTTCCGACACCATCGCGAATAACGACGAAATTATCCCCGGCGTGGTTTTTCTTTCCGATCAACCTGCCAAATTTATGCCCATTCCGACACCGTTGGGAAAAACGACGAAATTGCCCTCGACGCGATTTTTGTTTCCAATCAACCTGCCAAATTTTGGCCCATTTCGACACCGTCGCGAAAAATGACGAAATTGCCCCTGGCGCGATATTTGTTTCCAGTCAACCTGCCAAATTTCAGTCCATTCCGACACAGTCGCGAAAAATGACGAAATTGCCGCTGGCGCGATTTTTGTTTCCGATCAACCTGTCAAATTTTAGACCATTCTGACACCGTCGCGAAAAATGACGAAAATGCCCCCGCCGCGATTTTTGTTTCCAGTCAATCTGCCAAATTTCAGCCAATTCCGACACCGTCTTGAAAATTGATGAAATTTCCCCCCGGAGCGATTTTCGTATCCCGTCGACCTGCCAATTTTCAGCCCATCCCGACACCGTCGCGAAAAATGATGAAATTGCCCTCGACGCGATTTTTGTTTCCAATCAGCCTTCCAAATTTCGGCCCATTTCGACACCGTTGCGAAAAATGACGAAATTGCCCCTGGCGCGATATTTGTTTCCAGTCAACCTGCCAAATTTTAGTCCATTCTGACACAGTCGCGAAAAATGACGAAATTGCCGCTGGCGCGATTTTTGTTTCCGATCAACATGTCAAATTTTAGAACATCCCGACACCGTCGCGAAAAATGACGAAATTGCCCCCGCCGCGATTTTTGTTTCCAGTCAATTTGCCAAATTTCAGCCGTTTCCGACACCGTCACAAAAATTGACGAAATTGCCCCCGGACCGATTTTTGTTTTCGATTAACCTTTCAAATTTTAGCCAATTCCGACACCATCGCTGAAAATGACGAAATTACCCTCGGCGCAATTTTTATTTCCAATCAACCTGCCAAATTTCAGCCCATTGCGACACCGTCGCGAAAAATGACGAAATTGCCCCCGGCGCGATTTTTGTTTCCAGTCAATCTGCCAAATTTCAGCCAATTTCGCCACCGTCGCGAAAATTGATGAAATTTCCCCCCGGAGCGATTTTCGTTTCCAGTCGACCTGCCAATTTTCAGCCCATCCCGACACCGTCGCGAAAAATGACGAAATTGCCCCCGGCGCGATTTTTGTTTCCAGTAAATTTGCCAAATTTCAGCCCATTCCGACACCGTCG
>NW_019268070.1:4921-5138 GCF_002742605.1 Olea europaea var. sylvestris
CGAAAAATGACGAAATTGCCCTCGGCGCGATTTTTGTTTCCAATCAACCTGCCAAATTTCAGCCCATTCCGACACTGTAGCGAAAAATGACGAAATCGCCCCTGGTGCAATTTTTGTTTCTGATAAACCTATCGAATTTCGGCCCATTCCGACACCGTCGTGAAAAATGACGAAATTGCCCCCGACGCGATTTTTGTTTTCGATTAACCTGTCAAAT
>NW_019268071.1:0-939 GCF_002742605.1 Olea europaea var. sylvestris
TACTTATGGGCCCAAAACAGACACCGTTTGCATAAGTTACGCTCATTTCTTCTAAGCTCGAAAATCCAAACGTCAAAAATATACGTGTTGTCGTTCTTCAAAAAAAGGACGAAAACCCTAATACGTCATTACGAAATCATGAGCTAAACCCACAACGGTCGCTACATTTCCGAAAACTACTTATGGTCCCAAAACGGACACCGTCTGCGAAAGTTATGCTCAATTCCTCGAACGCCGTCAATCTAAATATGCAGGTGCACTTTCTTCAAAAAATGCTCAAAATCCCTCATACGTTACGACGAAGTTGTGAGTTCAATCCAAAAGGGTCGCTACATTTCCGATAAGTACTTATGGGCCCAAAACGAACACCGTTTCCATAAGTTACTCTCATTTCTTCGAAGCTCGAAAATCCAGGCGTGAAAAATATGCGAGCGATCGTTCTTCAAAAAAAGGTCGAAAACCTTAATACGTCATTACGAAATCGTGAGCTAAACCCACAACGGTCGCTACATTTCCGAAAACTACTTATGGTCCCAAAACGGACACCGTCTGCGAAAGTTATGCTCAATTCCTCGAACGCCGTCAATCTAAATATGCAGGTGCACTTTCTTCAAAAAATGCTCAAAATCCCTCATACGTTACGACGAAGTTGTGAGTTCAATCCAAAAGGGTCGCTACATTTCCGATAAGTACTTATGGGCCCAAAACGGACACCGTTTGCATAAGTTACACTCATTTCTTCGAAGCTCGAAAATCCAGGCGTGAAAAATATGCGAGCGATCGTTCTTCAAAAAAAGGTCGAAAACCTTAATACGTCATTACGAAATCGTGAACTAAACACACAACGGCCGCTACATTTCCGAAAACAACTTATGGTCCCAAAACGGACACCGTCTGCGAAAGTTATGCTCAATTCCTCGAACGCCGTCAATCCAAATA
>NW_019268071.1:4886-5138 GCF_002742605.1 Olea europaea var. sylvestris
TCTTCGAAGCTCGAAAATCCAAGCGTGAAAAATATGCGAGCGATCGTTCTTCAAAAAAAGGTCGAAAACCCTAATACGCCATTACGAAATCGTGAACTAAACACACAACGGTCGCTACATTTCCTAAAATAACTTATGGTCCCAAAACGGACACCGTCTGCGAAAGTTTTGCTCAATTCCTCGAAGGCCGTCAATCCAAATATGCAGCTGCACGTTTTTCAAAAAATGGTCAAAATCCCTCATACGTCACGA
>NW_019268072.1:0-5137 GCF_002742605.1 Olea europaea var. sylvestris
ATACATGATTCTAAAGATTGATATCCTTTTCTTTTTATTTTATTTTGTATGTTTATTTTCAGTTTTATAATGTTGTGTGTTTTCTTAAGGTGTGTTTCTTTTATTGTTGTTTCTTTTTTTTCTTTTTTTTTTCTTTCACTAATGAAATTGGTAGTTAAATTCGATTAGAATCGAGTCAATGAAAAGTGGTATTTGATTTTATGAAAACTTCGGGTTTGTTCGTTTCTCACGAAATGCTAGTCAAATTCAATTAAAACAGAGCTGATGAAAAGTGCATTTTGATTTCATGAAAGCCTCAGGCTTGTTCGTTTTTGGCGAATTGCTAGTCAATTCGATTGGAATTGAGCCCATGAAAAGTGGTTTTTGATTTCATGATAACTTCGAGTTTATTCGTTTTTCACGAATTGCTAGTCAAATTCAATTGGAATAGAGCCGATGAAAAGTGGAGTTTGATTTCATGAAAACTTCGGGTTTGTTCGTTTTTGGAGAATTGCTAGTCAAATTCCATTGGAATCGAGTCAATGAAAAGTAGTGTTTGATTTCATGACAACTTCGGCTTTGTTCGTTTTTGGCGAATTGTTAGTCTAATTCGATTGGAATCGAGTCAATGAAAAGTGGTTCTTGATTTCATGATAACTTCGGGTTTGTTCGTTTCTGGCGAATTGTTAGTCAAATTCAATTGGAATAAAGCCAATGAAAAGTGGATTTTTATTTCATGATAACTTCGGGTTTGATCATTTTTCGCGAATTGATAGTCAAATTCAATTGGAATGAAGCCACTGAAAAGTGGATTTTGATTTCATGAAAACTTCTGGTTTGTTCATTTTTGGCGAATTGCTAGTCTAATTCGATTGGAATCAAGCCAATGAAAAGTGGTTTTTGATTTCATGGTAACTTCGGGTTTGTTCAATTTTTGCGAATCGCTAGTCAAATTCGATTGGAATCGAGTCAATGATGAGAGGTTTTTGATTTCGTGATAACTTCGGGTTTGTTTGTTTTTGGCGAATTGCTAGTCAAATTTAATTGGAATCGAGCCAATGAAAAATGGTTTTTGATTTCATGGTAACTTCGGGTTTGTTCATTTTTGGCGAATTGCTAGTCAAATTCGATTGGAATCGAGTCAACGAAAATTGGCTTTTGATTTCATGAAAACTTTAGGTTTGTTCGTGTTTGGCGAATTACTAGTCTAATTCGATTGGAATCGAGTTAATGAAAAGTGGTTTTTGATTTCATGATAACTTCGGGTTTGTTAGTTTTTGGCGAATTGCTAGTCTAATTCGATTGGAATCGAGTCAATGAAAAGAGGTTTTTGATTTCATGGTAACTTTGGGTTTGTTCATTTTTGGCGGATTGCTAGTCAAATTTAGTTGGAATAAAGCCAATGAAAAGTGGATTTTGATTTCATTAAAACTTCGGGTTTGTTTGTTTTTGGCGAATTCCTAGTAAAATTTAATTGGAATCGAGCCAATGAAAAGTGGTTTTTGATTTCATGGTAACTTCGGGTTGTTCGATTTTGGCGAATTGCTAGTCTATTTCGATTGGAATCGAGCCAAAGAAAAGTGATTTTTGACTTCTTGGTAACTTCGGGTTTGTTCGTTTTTGGCAAATTGACAGTCAAACTCGATTGGAATCGAGTCAATGAAAAGTGATTTTTGATTTCATGAAAACTTCGGGCTTGTTCTGTTTGACGAATTGCTAGTCTAATTCGATTGGAATCGAGTTAGCGAAAAGTGGTTTTTGATTTCATGATAACTTCGGGTTTGTTAGTTTTTGGCGAATTGCTAGTCTAATTCGATTGGAATCGAGTCAATGAAAAGTGGTTTTTGATTTCATGATAACTTCGAGTTTTTTCATTTTTGGCGAATTGCTAGTCTAATTCGATTTGAATCGAGTCAATGAAAAGTGTTTTTGATTTCATGAAAACTTCGTGTTTGTTCCTTTTTGACGAATTGCTAGTCAAATTTGGTTGGAATCGAGTCAATGAAAAGTGATTTTTGATTTCATGAGAACTTCGAGTTTGTTCGTTTTTGGCGAATTGCTAGTCAAATTCGATTGGAATTGAGTCAATGAAAAGTGGTTTTTGATTTCATGATAACTTCGAGTTTGTTCATTTTTCGCGAACTGCTAGTGAACTTCAATTGGAATAGAGCTGATGAAAAGTGGAGTTTGATTTCATGAAAACTTCGGGCTTGTGTGTTTTTGGCGAATTGCAAGTCAAATTCGATTGGAATCGAGTCAATTAAAAGTGGTGTTGATTTCATGATAACTTCGGGTTTTTTTTCATTTTTGGCGAATTGCTAGTCTAATTCGATTGGAATCTAGTCAATGAAAAGTGGTTTTTGAATTCATGAAAACTTCTGCTTTGTTCATTTTTGGCGAATTGTTAGTCTAATTCGATTGGAATCGAGTCAATGAAAAGTGGTTTTTGATTTCATGATAACTTCGGGTTTGTTCATTTTTGGCGAATTGCTAGTCAAATTCGACTGGAATCGATTCAATGAAAAGTGGTTTGCGATTTCATGAAAACTTGTGGTTTGTTCGTTTTTGGCGAATTGCAAGTGAAATTCGATGGGAATCGAGTCAATGAAAAGTGGTTTTTGATTTCACGATAACTTCGGCTTTGTTCGTTTTTCACGAATTGCTAGTCAAATTCAATTGGAATAGAGCCAATGAAAAGTGGATTTTGATTTCATAAAAATTTTGAGCTTGTTCGTTTTTGGTGAATTGCTAGTCTAATTAGATTGGAATCGAGTCAATGAAAATTGGTTTTTCATTGCGTAATAACTTCGGTTTTTTCGTTTTTGGTGAATTGCTAGTCTAATTCTATTGGAATCGAGTCAATGAAAAGTGATTTTTGATTTCATGAAAACTTCAGGTTTTTTCGTTTTTGGCGAGCGGCTAGTCAAATTCGATTGGAATTGAGTCAATGAAAAGTGGTTTTTGATTTCATGATAAAAGCTAGTCAAATTCAATTGGAATAGAGCCGATGAAAAGTGGATTTTGATTTTATGAAAACTTTATGCTTGTTCGTTTTTGGCGAATTGCTAGTCTAATTCGATTGAAATCGAGTCAATGAAGAGTGGTTTTCGATTTCATGATAACTTCGGGTTTGTTCATTTTTGGCGAATTTCTAGTCAAATTCGATTGGAATCGAATCAGTGAAAAGTGGTCTTTGATTTCATGATAACTTTGGGTTTGTTCATTTTTTCACGAATTGCTAGACAAATTCAATTGGAATAGAGCCAAAGAAAAGTGGATTTTGATTTCATAAAAACTTCGAGCTTGTTCGTTTTTAGCGAATTGCTAGTCTAATTCGATTGGAATCGAGTCAATGAAAAATGGTTTTTGATTTCATGATAACTTCTGGTTTGTTCATTTTTGGCGAATTGCTAGTCAAATTCGATTAAAATCAAGTCGACGAAAAGTGGTATTTGATTTCACGATAACTTCGGGTTTGTTCGTTTTTCGAGAGTTGCTAGTCAAATTCAATTGGAATAGAGCCGATGAAAAGTGGATTTTGATTTCATGAAAACTTCGGGCTTGTTCGTTTTTGGCGAATCGCTAGTCTAATTCGATTGGAATCGAGTAAATGAAAAGTGGTTTTTGATTTCATGATAACTTCGGGTTTGTTCGTTTTTGGCGAATTGCTAGTCAAATTCGATTGGAATCGAGTCAGTGAAAAGTGGTTTTTGATTTCATGATAACTTTGTGTTTGTTCGTTTTTCACGAACTGCTAGTCAAATTCAATTGCAATTGAGCCAATGAAAAGTGGATTTTGATTTCATAAAAACTTCGAGCATGTTCGTTTTTAGCGAATTGCTAGTCTAATTCGATTGGAATCTAGTCAATGAAAAGTGGTTTTTGATTTCATGATAACTTCTGATTTGTTCGTTTTTGGGGAATTGCTAGTCAAATTCAATTGGAATCGAGTCGATGATAAATGGTATTTGATTCCACGATAACTTTGGGTTTTTTCATTTTTCGAGAATTGCTAGTCAAATTCAATTGGAATAGAGTCGATGAAAACTGGATTTTGATTTCATGAAAACTTCGGGCTTGTTCGTTTTTGGCGAATCGCTACTCTAATTCGATTGGTATCGAGTCAATGAAGAGTAGTTTTTAATTTCATGATAACATTGGGTTTGTTATTTTTTGCCGAATTGCTAGTCAAATTCGATTGTAATCGAGTCCATGAAAAGTGGTTTTTGATTTCATGATAACTTTGGGTTTGTTCATTTTTGACGAATTGCTAGTCAAATTCGATTGGAATCGAGTCAATGAAGAGTAGTTTTTGATTTCATGATAACTTCGGGTTTGTTCGTTTTTCGCTAATTGCTAGTCAAATTCAATTGGAATAGAGCCGATGAAAAGTGGAGTTTGATTTCTTGAAAACTTCGGGTTTGTTCGTTTCTCACGAAATGCTAGTCAAATTCAATTAAAATAGAGCCGATGAAAAGTGGATTTTGATTTCATGAAAGCTTCAGGCTTGTTCGTTTTTGGCGAATTGCAAGTCAAATTCGATTGGAATTGAGCCCATGAAAAGTGGTTTTTGATGTCATGATAACTTCGAGTTTGTTCATTTTTCAGGAATTGCTAGTCAAATTCAATTGGAATAGAGCCGATGAAAAGTGGAGTTTGATTTCTTGAAAACTTCGGGTTTGTTCGTTTCTCACGAAATGCTAGTCAAATTCAATTAAAATAGAGCCGATGAAAAGTGGATTTTGATTTCATGAAAGCTTCAGGCTTGTTCGTTTTTGGCGAATTGCAAGTCAAATTCGATTGGAATTGAGCCCATGAAAAGTGGTTTTTGATGTCATGATAACTTCGAGTTTGTTCATTTTTCAGGAATTGCTAGTCAAATTCAATTGGAATAGAGCCGATGAAAAGTGGAGTTTGATTTCATGAAAACTTCGGGTTTGTTCGTTTTTGGCGAATTGCTAGTCAAATTCGATTGGAATCGAGTCAATGAAAATTGGATTTTGATTTCATAAAAACTTCAAGCTTGTTCATTTTTGGCGAATTTCTAGTCTAATTCGATTGGAATCGAGCCAAAGAAAAGTGATTTTTGACTTCTTGGTAACTTCGGGTTTGTTCGTTTTTGGCAAATTGCCAGTCAAACTCGATTGGAATCGAGTCA
>NW_019268073.1:0-5136 GCF_002742605.1 Olea europaea var. sylvestris
ATTTTTGTTTCTGATCAATCTCTCAAATTTCATGCCATTCCGACACCGTCGCGAAAAATGACGAAATTGCCGCGCGATTTTTGTTTCCGATCAACCTGCTAAATTTTAGCCCATTCCGACACCGTCTCGAAAAATGAAGAAATTGCCCCCGGCGCGATTTTTGTTTCCGATCAACCAGCCAAATTTCAGCCCATTTCGACACCGTCGAGAAAAATGACGAAATCGCCCCGGGCGCGATTTTTGTTTCTAATCAATTGTCGAATTTTAGCTGAATCTGACACCGTCGCGAGAAATGACGAAATCGCCCCGGGCGCGATTTTTGTTTCTAATCAATTGTCGAATTTTAGCTGAATCTGACACCGTCGCGAGAAATGACGAAATCGCCCCGGGCGCGATTTTTGTTTCTAATCAATTGTCGAATTTTAGCTGAATCTGACACCGTCGCGAGAAATGACGAAATCGCCCCGGGCGCGATTTTTGTTTCTAATCAATTGTCGAATTTTAGCTGAATCTGACACCGTCGCGAGAAATGACGAAATCGCCCCGGGCGCGATTTTTGTTTCTAATCAATTGTCGAATTTTAGCTGAATCTGACACCGTCGCGAGAAATGACGAAATCGCCCCGGGCGCGATTTTTGTTTCTAATCAATTGTCGAATTTTAGCTGAATCTGACACCGTCGCGAGAAATGACGAAATCGCCCCGGGCGCGATTTTTGTTTCTAATCAATTGTCGAATTTTAGCTGAATCTGACACCGTCGCGAGAAATGACGAAATCGCCCCGGGCGCGATTTTTGTTTCTAATCAATTGTCGAATTTTAGCTGAATCTGACACCGTCGCGAGAAATGACGAAATCGCCCCGGGCGCGATTTTTGTTTCTAATCAATTGTCGAATTTTAGCTGAATCTGACACCGTCGCGAGAAATGACGAAATCGCCCCGGGCGCGATTTTTGTTTCTAATCAATTGTCGAATTTTAGCTGAATCTGACACCGTCGCGAGAAATGACGAAATCGCCCCGGGCGCGATTTTTGTTTCTAATCAATTGTCGAATTTTAGCTGAATCTGACACCGTCGCGAGAAATGACGAAATCGCCCCGGGCGCGATTTTTGTTTCTAATCAATTGTCGAATTTTAGCTGAATCTGACACCGTCGCGAGAAATGACGAAATCGCCCCGGGCGCGATTTTTGTTTCTAATCAATTGTCGAATTTTAGCTGAATCTGACACCGTCGCGAGAAATGACGAAATCGCCCCGGGCGCGATTTTTGTTTCTAATCAATTGTCGAATTTTAGCTGAATCTGACACCGTCGCGAGAAATGACGAAATCGCCCCGGGCGCGATTTTTGTTTCTAATCAATTGTCGAATTTTAGCTGAATCTGACACCGTCGCGAGAAATGACGAAATCGCCCCGGGCGCGATTTTTGTTTCTAATCAATTGTCGAATTTTAGCTGAATCTGACACCGTCGCGAGAAATGACGAAATCGCCCCGGGCGCGATTTTTGTTTCTAATCAATTGTCGAATTTTAGCTGAATCTGACACCGTCGCGAGAAATGACGAAATCGCCCCGGGCGCGATTTTTGTTTCTAATCAATTGTCGAATTTTAGCTGAATCTGACACCGTCGCGAGAAATGACGAAATCGCCCCGGGCGCGATTTTTGTTTCTAATCAATTGTCGAATTTTAGCTGAATCTGACACCGTCGCGAGAAATGACGAAATCGCCCCGGGCGCGATTTTTGTTTCTAATCAATTGTCGAATTTTAGCTGAATCTGACACCGTCGCGAGAAATGACGAAATCGCCCCGGGCGCGATTTTTGTTTCTAATCAATTGTCGAATTTTAGCTGAATCTGACACCGTCGCGAGAAATGACGAAATCGCCCCGGGCGCGATTTTTGTTTCTAATCAATTGTCGAATTTTAGCTGAATCTGACACCGTCGCGAGAAATGACGAAATCGCCCCGGGCGCGATTTTTGTTTCTAATCAATTGTCGAATTTTAGCTGAATCTGACACCGTCGCGAGAAATGACGAAATCGCCCCGGGCGCGATTTTTGTTTCTAATCAATTGTCGAATTTTAGCTGAATCTGACACCGTCGCGAGAAATGACGAAATCGCCCCGGGCGCGATTTTTGTTTCTAATCAATTGTCGAATTTTAGCTGAATCTGACACCGTCGCGAGAAATGACGAAATCGCCCCGGGCGCGATTTTTGTTTCTAATCAATTGTCGAATTTTAGCTGAATCTGACACCGTCGCGAGAAATGACGAAATCGCCCCGGGCGCGATTTTTGTTTCTAATCAATTGTCGAATTTTAGCTGAATCTGACACCGTCGCGAGAAATGACGAAATCGCCCCGGGCGCGATTTTTGTTTCTAATCAATTGTCGAATTTTAGCTGAATCTGACACCGTCGCGAGAAATGACGAAATCGCCCCGGGCGCGATTTTTGTTTCTAATCAATTGTCGAATTTTAGCTGAATCTGACACCGTCGCGAGAAATGACGAAATCGCCCCGGGCGCGATTTTTGTTTCTAATCAATTGTCGAATTTTAGCTGAATCTGACACCGTCGCGAGAAATGACGAAATCGCCCCGGGCGCGATTTTTGTTTCTAATCAATTGTCGAATTTTAGCTGAATCTGACACCGTCGCGAGAAATGACGAAATCGCCCCGGGCGCGATTTTTGTTTCTAATCAATTGTCGAATTTTAGCTGAATCTGACACCGTCGCGAGAAATGACGAAATCGCCCCGGGCGCGATTTTTGTTTCTAATCAATTGTCGAATTTTAGCTGAATCTGACACCGTCGCGAGAAATGACGAAATCGCCCCGGGCGCGATTTTTGTTTCTAATCAATTGTCGAATTTTAGCTGAATCTGACACCGTCGCGAGAAATGACGAAATCGCCCCGGGCGCGATTTTTGTTTCTAATCAATTGTCGAATTTTAGCTGAATCTGACACCGTCGCGAGAAATGACGAAATCGCCCCGGGCGCGATTTTTGTTTCTAATCAATTGTCGAATTTTAGCTGAATCTGACACCGTCGCGAGAAATGACGAAATCGCCCCGGGCGCGATTTTTGTTTCTAATCAATTGTCGAATTTTAGCTGAATCTGACACCGTCGCGAGAAATGACGAAATCGCCCCGGGCGCGATTTTTGTTTCTAATCAATTGTCGAATTTTAGCTGAATCTGACACCGTCGCGAGAAATGACGAAATCGCCCCGGGCGCGATTTTTGTTTCTAATCAATTGTCGAATTTTAGCTGAATCTGACACCGTCGCGAGAAATGACGAAATCGCCCCGGGCGCGATTTTTGTTTCTAATCAATTGTCGAATTTTAGCTGAATCTGACACCGTCGCGAGAAATGACGAAATCGCCCCGGGCGCGATTTTTGTTTCTAATCAATTGTCGAATTTTAGCTGAATCTGACACCGTCGCGAGAAATGACGAAATCGCCCCGGGCGCGATTTTTGTTTCTAATCAATTGTCGAATTTTAGCTGAATCTGACACCGTCGCGAGAAATGACGAAATCGCCCCGGGCGCGATTTTTGTTTCTAATCAATTGTCGAATTTTAGCTGAATCTGACACCGTCGCGAGAAATGACGAAATCGCCCCGGGCGCGATTTTTGTTTCTAATCAATTGTCGAATTTTAGCTGAATCTGACACCGTCGCGAGAAATGACGAAATCGCCCCGGGCGCGATTTTTGTTTCTAATCAATTGTCGAATTTTAGCTGAATCTGACACCGTCGCGAGAAATGACGAAATCGCCCCGGGCGCGATTTTTGTTTCTAATCAATTGTCGAATTTTAGCTGAATCTGACACCGTCGCGAGAAATGACGAAATCGCCCCGGGCGCGATTTTTGTTTCTAATCAATTGTCGAATTTTAGCTGAATCTGACACCGTCGCGAGAAATGACGAAATCGCCCCGGGCGCGATTTTTGTTTCTAATCAATTGTCGAATTTTAGCTGAATCTGACACCGTCGCGAGAAATGACGAAATCGCCCCGGGCGCGATTTTTGTTTCTAATCAATTGTCGAATTTTAGCTGAATCTGACACCGTCGCGAGAAATGACGAAATCGCCCCGGGCGCGATTTTTGTTTCTAATCAATTGTCGAATTTTAGCTGAATCTGACACCGTCGCGAGAAATGACGAAATCGCCCCGGGCGCGATTTTTGTTTCTAATCAATTGTCGAATTTTAGCTGAATCTGACACCGTCGCGAGAAATGACGAAATCGCCCCGGGCGCGATTTTTGTTTCTAATCAATTGTCGAATTTTAGCTGAATCTGACACCGTCGCGAGAAATGACGAAATCGCCCCGGGCGCGATTTTTGTTTCTAATCAATTGTCGAATTTTAGCTGAATCTGACACCGTCGCGAGAAATGACGAAATCGCCCCGGGCGCGATTTTTGTTTCTAATCAATTGTCGAATTTTAGCTGAATCTGACACCGTCGCGAGAAATGACGAAATCGCCCCGGGCGCGATTTTTGTTTCTAATCAATTGTCGAATTTTAGCTGAATCTGACACCGTCGCGAGAAATGACGAAATCGCCCCGGGCGCGATTTTTGTTTCTAATCAATTGTCGAATTTTAGCTGAATCTGACACCGTCGCGAGAAATGACGAAATCGCCCCGGGCGCGATTTTTGTTTCTAATCAATTGTCGAATTTTAGCTGAATCTGACACCGTCGCGAGAAATGACGAAATCGCCCCGGGCGCGATTTTTGTTTCTAATCAATTGTCGAATTTTAGCTGAATCTGACACCGTCGCGAGAAATGACGAAATCGCCCCGGGCGCGATTTTTGTTTCTAATCAATTGTCGAATTTTAGCTGAATCTGACACCGTCGCGAAAAATGACGAAATTGCCCCCGGCGCGATTTTTATTTTCCGATCAATCTGTCGAATTTTAGCCGATTTCGACACCGCCGCGAAAAATGACGAAATTGCCCCCGGCTCAATTTTTGTTTCCGATCAATCTGTCAAATGTTGCCCATTCCGACACCGTCGCGAAAAATGACGAAATTGCCCCCGGCCCGATTTTTGTTTCCGATCAATCTGTCGAATTTTAGCCGATTTCGACACCGTCGCGAAAAATGACGAAATTGCCCCCGGCGC
>NW_019268074.1:0-5136 GCF_002742605.1 Olea europaea var. sylvestris
ATAGTTATTGATTCCAACCATGATCCAGGAACCACATACTAGACGTTAAATTGGTTAATCAAATTGCAGCATTCAATGAAAAAGGAAGAAAAGAAATTCAAGTAAGTTTATCGCGGAAATATTCCCCCATGACACACCCAGAATATGGGGCCAGAAATTGCAGAGGAGTAGGATTCGAAGCGGTGGATGCTACAAGAATGGAATATTCGTAAAAAATGAAAACACGTTAAATCGACATCCTCTTTTTTTTAAAACAAATAAGTGCAAAATTAGGAGAATATTTCGCAGCCTTCAATCTGGGATTACCTTCACTCGAAATGGACTTTATAATCAATCAAATTAACCACAAAGCCACAACCTTCAATCTGACCATCTGTGCAAGGAAGTGGACGCAAATTTCAGTCAGCGCAAGCCTAATCACGATGGGGAAGTAAGAGGTTCGGCACGGGGACTTCCTCCTCAGCGATTTCATATTTTGCCCAAGGATAATTAGCACAAAAGTCCCAATCTTTCAATGTTATTATGTAAAATATCTCTAACTTTTATTTTTTGATATTTTCACCCCTATTTTCACTTTCATTACAAAAAAAGTCATTTTTACTAATTTTTAAAGTAAAATGACCAATATACCCTCCTATTTAAATAAAAGAAAAATAAAAAATAAATTGCAATCTCACTTCTAAACTTTTTAAAAAGTGCAAATGAGTCGAAAATAAATTATTAAAATATTTAAAATAACAAAAAAATATTTCTCTCTCTTTTATTCTTCTCCTCCCCCTCCCTCCGCCTCCTCCACCATCAAATGGGAACGTCATTTTAGAAGTCAAAAAACTCTAACTAACCACCAGACATCCATACAATCAGAAAGCTCTTATTCCCCTCGAAACATATCACCTAACATCCAACCTTCATGCCAACAGATTTGGTCAAAATTACAAGCCAAAATACATAACTTGCGAATGCAAATACTGACAGCATCACTTGTTCCAACAAGACCCCTACCATTCCTAATACACCAATCGAATATATTTACATGGGCGCCTCTTTTCATGGTCTTAAAACATCAACAGATGCACAAAACCAAAATCTTCAACAACAAACTTTCAAATTTTTATTAGACGATAACTGGCTAGAAATTCTAGGGTATATTAGAATGAAATTGATGGAAAACTATTGTTGTAGCAGGTGCGGCGTGATGTGGTGAAGTGGGAATGGATGGTCAGCAAAGGCACTGCCTAGGTCGAAATTGACAAAAAAGGCTGCATGTTGCGCCCATGATAAGCTCCATTTTTTGTTGATTTTGGCCATATAAATTTGTTGTTTGTTCAATTTGCTTATAGGAAAGTGTTTGGAGGTTGATAGCAACTGTTTGTTGTGTAAGCTCTAATGTTTTAGGTAGCAGTTGGGTGGTGGTTGGTAAGATGGAAGCCGATAGCTCGATGAATGTGAAGTTATTTTTGGTGGGATTATTTGTAATTTTTTGAAAAATTTAGGATTAAGATTGCAATTTGTTCTTTATTTTTCTTTGCTTTCTTCTTTTTTTTTATTTAAATGGGAGGGTGTGTTGGTATTTTACGTTAATATATTGGTGAAAATGACGTTTTCAGCGGTAAAAAGTGAAAATGTCAAAAAAATAAAAGATAGAGACGCTTTACAAAATAACATTGAAATGTATGTACGTTTTGTGCTAATTATCCTTTGCCGCAAAGTTGAAGTGGTAACTAGATTTTGAATTTAATGGGTATGTTGTGTTTGGTTGAACTCGACAATCCACTTGTGCATTTGGCGAATGATTTAACATCTTCCACTTAGACAGAATTATGGATAGAATCCACCCAGTGACCAATAGAATGTAACGGATTTAAGTTCAAGGCCAATGAGAAGCTTTCTAAAGTTGGATATTTAACTCCAATTGAGGAGGTAAAAATATAATTTTAATAAAAAATTTACAAATCTATAAGAATGTATAAAATCCATAAAAATTTCCAAAATCGGAATTCATTCAAATCTTATGGAATATGGTAAATTCTATTAAATTATGTAAAATTCATTAGAATCTACATAAATCTATTTAAATTCTGAGTACTAACCCTTCTTCAGCCCCAATTCGTCTTAGGGTCATTAATGGATTGGATTTTGATCTGAATCTAATGAAATTGATGGGATTTGGATTTAGGATCTCAATCCGATAATTCGATTGAGATCTGAATCCGATAATCCATTAACTAAATGAATCAAATATGAATATAGGTCAATCCGATTTGATAACAACCCAATCCGATTTGTTATAATAATATATTATATTTTTATATTATCGCATAATTTACAACACAATTTTTCTTCTATTTTGAAAATTGTATTATACTTTACACGTAATTTTTAAATAATAAATAATATTATATAATAGTATAATATTTTCAATTACAAATTTTGAAGATATTTAATTTTTTTATTAATTAAAATAAGATATAAATAATAATTAATTCATTAATTAAATTTACTATATTAATTTCTTTCATAACATAATACCTAACAATTAATATATCCAAAATTATTTACTATGTTCAAATTAATATTGTTTGTAATTAAAATCTTATTGAGACTATGATTTTTATAAAAATAATAATGTAAACTAGTAAACACTTAGAATTGATAAATAATTATGATTAGTATTCTACATTGAAATATCACTAAATCATTGAAAGAGGAGAATTCTTTAAAAAACTAGTATCCTATATTGGAATATTTCTAAAATATTCCAAGAGGAGCCTCTTTTAAAAAAAAAAAAAATCACTTGGATAAAAAATTGATTTTGGCCTTCTAATATAATAAATGAGCCTATCAAGATAGTTCAAATATTTTTTTAAATAAATAAAATCTTGTTGAGGCTATGATTTTTAATGAAAAAATAAATAAATTTTTTATTTTTCTAATTTTTTTCAATTTCGGATAGTTCAAATATTTTAAAAATAAATAAAATCATGTTGAGGCTATGATTTTTAATGAAAAAATAAATAAATTTTTTATTTTTCTAATTTTTTCAATTTCAGATCGGGTTATCGAATCGAATATCCGATAACATATCTAATCGAATTTGGATTTAACATTCAAATATCCGTCGAATTATCGAAACGGATAATTATTCTTAACGGATCAAATAGAATTTGAGCAAATCCAATCCATTAACAATATTACTGCAATGGGAGACATATTGTGTCATTCTACTGAACAAACCTTTGAACCAAATAGAGTCAGTTAAGAAGTTGGATCAAAAGTTATACATTGATTTAATTTTTTTATTAATTCATTTAAGAAGGCCGATAATTCTTTCCCGAATAAATTTCACTCACGATAATCACACCTTCGACTTAATTTCAATCAAGTATCTACACTTTAATTCGATTTCGTTAAACTTTAATTCGATTTCAATTGCAACATTATCCAAATCGAATGACTTAGAGCGATAATGTATCAATCAATATATAATGGCCTTCATTTATTTCGAGCATGTTTGATATAACTTTCAAAGAATAACTTTAATAAAAATTATCCCCAATTTGAACTTCATTTTAGCCCCCCATTAATTTCCAATTGTTTTAAAACTCTTTTTTCTATAGGATCATTTTTAACCACACATTTATATAATAAAATATTTTACACGTAAACCCTAAACTTTTCTTTATTTTTTAACCACACACTCTCCTAAAAAAAATACAATTCTTAACTTTTTAAAATGAAAATAATGACCACCAAACAAGAGCTTAATGTGATCTTGAAAGAAAATGCATTTTAAAATAGTAATTTTAGAAAAATGTATGATTTAAGATAAGAAAAATTTCGGACTAACGTATAACATTGTTTTATGCAAAAATGTGTCGTCAAGAATGAATTTTAAAAACATATATATATTGAAAATAATAGAACCCAAATAGGGGCTAAGAGGGTGTTTGACACCCATTTTTTCAAAAAAATAAATTTTAGAATCGTAAATTGATAAAAAATGCATGAATGAAAAAAAATAATAATAAATTATTTACATATAATATCATTTTAATGAAGTATATGGTTAAAAAGAAAAGAAAAAAAATGTACTTAATAAAAATGAGAATCAAATGGGCCTAATTTTTATTTATTTATTTTATTTTTTGAAGAATTCATGGATAAAAAGTAGGAGAACTACAAATCCACGAGTAAATCAAAATGAGTTTGGAGAAAATTAAGTTTCAAAGAATTTTTATCAAACACAAGATTTATTGAAGTTGTAATTTTTCCACTTCAACAATATAACATTTACAGGTAATGACCATCATTTATCGACTCATGTGTCAACAATTTCCAAGCCAAACATATTAAACAGTTTTAATTATAAATAGATTAAAATGCCTGATGAATAAGTGAGTAACACTTGTGATATACGTGAAGAATAGAGAGTAGTTTGACCAATTATAAATAATATGTTAACATTAGCCAAACATCAATAAATTCATGACCTGAACCATGCAATGAAACCATGGATGAAATATATACAGCTGGGAAAAAAGGGAAGCTTAAGTTATGACAAAACTGTGAAGCAAAAAACTTCACCTGAAATAGCTTCAATGTTCCGCAAAATTTGGAGCTCTTTTCGTGTCGTTCCTTTGAAAAGATGATGTAGAATCCTTTTCTCACGAAATGTTATCTCCTAAAAATGAAAAAACTCTCCTTTTAAAAACCCGAGCTAACTCAAAAATTTCAGATTCCCGAATTTGCCTCGTCATATTATCTTCCTGCCATAAGCACTTGATTTTATGAGTCAATCTGTTAGCAATGTCGACTGTCAAGCTTGCCATATCTCTCCTGTTTGTCAATGCTCGTAGAACAGAGATGGAGTATTGAGGATGCGAGACAAGTCTATTCAAGAGAATGAGCGTCTCCCGAATGAGTAAGCTTCTGTAAGGGTAAAGTAGGAGTTGAGTATAATGAACAAGAACAGAGAAAAAAGCAAGAAGTTTGTCAAAAAACTTCGACTAAAAGTAATTTTAACTTCTAAAGATGCCAATCTTTGCAGTTTTCATTTAGTTGCTTCAAGACCATTTTGAGCCATCAATTGCACATAAAAGATTGTGTACGGAAAACAGGTTTAAAAAAAAAAAAAAA
>NW_019268075.1:0-168 GCF_002742605.1 Olea europaea var. sylvestris
CTTTTGTTTCTGATCAACCTGTCGAATTTTAGCCCATTCCGACACCGTCGCGAAAAATGACGAAATTGCCCCGGTGCGATTTTAATTTCCGATCAACCTGTCAAATTTCAGCCCATTCCGACACCATCGCCAAAAATGACGAAATTGCCCCTGGCGCGGTTTTTGTTT
>NW_019268075.1:5005-5135 GCF_002742605.1 Olea europaea var. sylvestris
TCGACACCGTCGCAAAAAATGATGAAATTGCCCCTGGCACGATTTTCGTTTCCGATGAACCTGTCAAATTTTAGCCCATTCGACTCCGTCGCGAAAAATGACTAAATTGCCCCTGGGGCGGCGGTTTTTG
>NW_019268076.1:0-5134 GCF_002742605.1 Olea europaea var. sylvestris
ACAGAATCGGTAGAATTAAAGGCATGTGCTGCCTATATTACTCATAGAGAGCAGCAACGGTTACAATTTTTAACGACACTTCGCAGTGATTTTGAAGGACTTAGAGGTTCAATTTTGCATCATTCTCCACTTCCTTCTGTTGACTCAGTTGTCAGCGAGTTATTGGCTGAAGAAATACGTCTTAAGTCTTATGCTGAAAATGGAATTTTTTCTGCTTCTAAGCTTTCTTCATTAGCACTGTCTTTTAAGCCATCCTCTAATAATCAAAATAAGCCCAAAACAAGGGTTGCCTTTGACGAGTGCAGTTTCTATAAGCATAAAGGTCATTGGAAGGCTCAGTGTCCTAAGTTAAGATAGTCGAATCAATTACAGCAGCAATCTCAAGCTTGGAAGCCTGGCGACCAATCATGATCTAATGCTCATAGACCACCACAATCTAATACTGCAATAGTAGCTTCATCAGGTCCTTTCACTGATCCTAGTACTTTGGCTTTGCAATTTCAGAAGTTTCTCTCCTTACAGCCTCAAGCTATGTCTGCTTCTTCCATAGGTCAGTTGCCTCATAGTTCTTCAAGTATGTCACATTTTGTATGGGTCTTGGATTCTGGTGCTTCACATCATATGTCTCCAGATTCTTTATCTTTTGCTTCTGTGTCCCCTTCGTCCTCTATTGCTGTCATGACTGCTGATGGCATTCCTATGCCATTAGCAGGTGTTGGTTCTGTTGTCACACCTCACTTGTCCCTTCCTAATATTTATCATATTCCGAAACTCACATTAAATCTTGCTTCTGTTGGTCAGTTATGTGATTCTGGTATTTTAGTCACATTTTTCTCTTCTTCTTGTTATGTGCAGGATCTGCAGTCTCAGAAGTTGATTGGGATAGGCCGTAGGAAGGGTGGACTATATATTTTGGATGAGCTAAAAGTGCCAGTTTCTGCTGCCGCTACTAGTGTTGATTTGTCTTCGTTTCGTTTGAGTCCTTCTTCTTCTAGTTTTTATTTATGACATTCTCGTCTAGGTCATGTTTTGTCGCTCATTTAAGATTTTTAGCTTCTACAGGGGCTTTAGGAAAATTTACACCATTGTGATATTTTTTATTGTAGTGGATGCAAACTGGCAAAATTTTCAGCTTTACCTTTTAATCGAAATATTTTTGTTTCTTCTTCTCCATTTGATTTGATTCATTCTGATATATGGGGACATTCTCCTGTTGCCACAAAAGGAGGGTCTTGATATTATGTTTCTTTTATTGATGATCACACTCATTATTGTTGGGTTTATTTAATGAAACATCATTTTGAATTTTTTAAGATATACTTAGCCTTTCATGTTCTTGTTAAAACTCAACATTCTGCTGTTATCAAATGTTTTAGGTGTGATTTGGATGGGGAATACACTTCTAATAAATTTTGTAAGCTGCTTGCTTTAGATGGAACTATTCACCAAACATCGTGTACAGATACTCCTGAGCAAACTGGTGTTGCTGAAAGAAAACATAGGCAGATTGTTGAAATTGCTCGTTCTCTCTTGTTTTTTTGCATCTGTCCCTAGTGTGTTTTGGGGTGAAGCTGTTCTTGCTGCTGTAGGTTTGATTAATACAATTCCATCTTCTCATATTTCAGGGTTTTCTCCTTTCGAAAAGTTGTATGGGTATACCCCTATTATTCTCTCTTTAGAGTTTTTGATTGTACTTGTTTTGTTCTTCGTTCTCATGTAGAACGCAACATGTTGTCATCTCGATTTGCTATTTGTGTCTTTCTTGGTTATGGTGAAGGTAAAAAGGGGTATCGTTGTTTTGATCCAATAACTCATAAACTTTATGTGCCTCGTCATGTTGTTTTTCTCGAGCATATACCTTTCTTTTCTATTCCATCCACTACTCATAGTCTGACTAGATCTGATCTTATTCGTTTAGATCCTTTTTTGACAATCCTGATAGTTTGTCTTCTCAAGAGCCTACTACTTCAAATGTCCATTCTCATGTTCCTAACCCATTGTCTTTACAACCAACTCGTACTAATCATTCCGCAGGTACTGACACTTTACTCTCCTGCACACCTGAAGCGTCCTCTTCTCCTACGGTCCCTCAAGCTCCGTCTGAGATTGTAGATCCGCCTCTACGTCAATCCATACGCATTCGTAAGTCTACAAAGTTACCAGATTTTGCTTATTCTTGTTATTCTTCATCCTTTTCTACCTTTTTAGCATTTATTCATTGTCTCTCTGAGCCCTCTTCCTATAAAGAGGCAATTTTTTATCCTCTTTGGCAGCAAGCTATGGATGAGGAATGTTCTGCTTTGCATAAGACTGGTACTTGGGATTTGGTTCCTTTACCTTTTGGTAAGAGTGTTGTTGGTTGTCGTTGGGTTTATAAGATCAAGACTAATTCTGATGGGTCAATTGAGCGATACAAAACTAGGTTGGTTGCAAAGGGATACTCTTAACAGTATGGTATGGATTATGAGGAGACGTTTGCTCCTATTGCAAAAATGACTACTATTCGTACTCTTATTGCAGCAGCTTCAGTTCGTCAGTGGCGTATCTCTCAACTTGATGTTAAAAATGCCTTCCTGAATGGAGATCATCAAGAAGAGGTTTATATGGCTCCCCCTCCTAGTTTTTCACATGATTCTGGGTATGTTTGCAAGCTCAAGAAAGCGTTGTATGGTCTCAAACAAGCACCTCATGCTTGGTTTGAGAAATTTTCTGTTGTGATATCTTCCCTTGGATTTGCTTCTAGTAGTCATGATTCTGTACTTTTTGTTAAGAGCACTGATGCAGGTCCTATCATTCTATCTTTATATGTTGATGACATGATTATTACTGGTGATGATATTGATGGTATTTCAGTTTTGAAGACAGAGTTAGCTAGATAGTTTGAAATGAAAGATTTGGGTTCTCTACGATATTTTTTGGGTATTGAGGTAGCTTTCTCACCTAGAGGTTATCTTTTTTCTCAGTCGAAATATGTTGCAGATATTCTTGAGCAGGCAAGACTTACCACTAATAAGATTGTTGATGCTCCAATTGAGGTTAACGCAATTTACCCTTGTCAGATCCTACTTTATACCGTACTATTGTTGGGAGCTTGGTATATCTCACTATTACTCATCCAGATATTTCATATGTTGTTCATATTGTTAGTCAGTTTGTTGCTTCTCCCACTACAGTTCATTGGGCAGCTGTTTTTCACATTTTACGATATCTTCGGGGTACAATCTTTCAGAGTCCGTTACTTCCATCCACCTCCTCCTTGGAGCTGCGTGCATACTCTGATGCTGATCATGGCAGTGATCCCACAGATCGCAATGTTGTTATTGGTTTTTGTATCTTTTTGGATGATTCTCTTATTTCTTGAAAAAGTAAAAAACAATCTATTGTTTCTCAATCTTCCACCGAAGCAGAATATCGTGCTATGGCATCTACTACTAAAGAGATTGTTTGGTTACGTTGGTTACTTACAGATATGGGAGTTTTTCTTTCTCATCCCACTCCTATGTATTGCGACAACCAAGGTTCTGTTCAGATTGCTCACAACTCGATTTTTCATGAACGAACTAAGCAAATTGAGATCGATTGTCATCTTACTCGTCATCATCTCAAGCATGGCACAATTACTTTGCCCTTTGTTTCTTCTTCTTTGCAGCTTATATATTTTTTTTACCAAGTCGCATTCTATTTCTCATTTTCGTTTTCTAGTTGGCAAACTCTCGATGCTTGAAGCTGCTGGATCATGAGTTTACGGGGAGATGTTAAGAAATATAGGATTATTTATTAAGGGTAGAATAGTCCTTTTTAGTTTCCTTTGTTTAGCCTATATATATTCTCTTTGTATTTAGGTTAAACCATCTTTTAGCATTCAATTAATTACGTAGTATCAATGAAACCCTAGCCTCCTCCTTTTTCTTCTTTATTTTCTTTGGATTGTTTAACAGTTTTTATAAATTTGATAACAAAAATCTGATATTTATTTTCCAAAAGAAGGGAAGTTGAACTAATTTTAAGTTCCAAAAGAATCTAAGGAAAATCGTTAATTTTTTCTTTATTCCGCAAGTTTTAGTCATTATGTAATACTGAGTTGTACCTTAATCCTTGATAATGATTCTTCTAGATTATTGGCATACGGGGGCTATACCTTTTACAAGTAACTATAATAATTCTAAGGCTAGAAGATGGAGTATTTCTAATTATTATCGATCAAAGAGATTGCTTGTCTTGTCCTAATTAATTTTCGAACTTACCATATATCCATCTGTAAAAGCTTTATTTCATTGTCATGAAAATTCATTAAATGCATGAGTAATTGAATCTATTACGAGTAAGAAAATGACAACAATGTACCCTAGGTCCAATTGTTTGCATTTATCCTCCCTTATTCGGCTTGACTACAGATCAATAAATGCCCACATGAAGTAGCCTTAGTTATATTCCAGCTAAATGGACATGGACTGTAGGGACTGTAGTCTTGGAAGTGGAAAGCAACATAGAAGTTAAAATCATATTTGTCCTGAGTCATAATCTCTTTATATACTTGAATTATAGACTTGAAATTTTTCTTGAATTATATTAAAGGAATCTTGAATAGTCATGAAGAATAGCTATATCCTAGTTGTCTATCATTGTCCGTCATATGTCATTATCATCTCGCCTTTTGAAATAATGGAATCACGTTTTTAAAGTTATTTTAATAAAGTTGATGGATTCCTTTTTAAAGTTACTTTATTAAAGTTTGTCCATTAATCTTAATAGATAGTAATGGTGCCAATAATAATTTTTGAGTTGGCAAACATAATTAAAATAGTATATTTTGAGCTTAGAACCTTGTATCTTTGAGATTTATCCAAGTAGTTGGGTTCATATATTCATTTTGAGTTTCTTGAGCAATACGTTCATCAATATCTATCTTATAGCAGCCATCATCATTGCTTTGGGCGTAGTCGGTTCTCTGAACGAGTTTGAGAGGAGGCTAGCTATTTTTGAATTGACTTCCATTTTCTTGAAGTTGATTCACCCAAAGAAGTAATTTTTCTGAAATAATTGCAAGTTCTTCTAGCATCTTACGTTGATTGACCATGGCTAAAAGTCTCAATTTTTCAACAAGAAAGTCGACGTGCTTTTCTTCGTCTTTTGT
>NW_019268077.1:0-5134 GCF_002742605.1 Olea europaea var. sylvestris
TGGGTTGGATGAAAGGAGTAAAAAATGGAAGCAATCTAAAGTTAGGAGACTAAATCGTATCATTTTGGTACCAGGATTCAACTCAAGTCTTACTCAAGCGAAAGGTTATGAGTTTGAATATTGGCTAACGCGACAGAAAGCCATGATGGGTATGTGCGCCCAAGGCCCACCCAAAGCGGACAATACGTAAGCTAATGGTTCGGTTACAAAGACCCAAGTCGTTACGTCTTCAAAATCTCTTTCACAAACTACCTCAACAAGAATAGTATTGAACATCATTGCATTTCAATTTTCCATTGCCTATAGAATTTTTAACCTCAGCTCGCCTAAGCTCTCAACTAGTTGCCAGTGATGCTAATATAATTAGCGCACACACCGCATCATTAAATTTAATCAAAATTGTGTTCAAATAACTAATAAATGTATTTAGCTTATGAGACGTTCAACAACTGGAGCACCTTCAACCATCTTCAAATTAATAATTTTTTCATCAGATGTACCTTGTCACATGAAGATGGCTTCTCATACATGTCGGACAATACCTTTGTCAAATCAACCGTGATTTTCTCCATCATCATATTGTGGCCAACACTCTTCGACTGTGTCAACCCTATAACACCCATTACTTGACAAATGACAATCAACGTGTTTGCAATCATCGCCCTTCATTCCTTTGGCGTTCACATTCGAAAAGGCCTGGTACAATTTTTTACTATACACGTAATCCTCAATACATTTTCCAGAATGCAAAATCAATACCATCGAACTTTTAGATCCCTAGTGACATTCTTCTTCCACCCTCTCTTTCCAAAAATATTTGTTCCCATTACCAAATTTACAAAAACAGAAAACCACGTTGATTGCTACTCAATTTGTTAATGGAACTGTGTAAGTGTTTATATATTAGCTTTTTAAAATTAAGCATTAGTTGCATGGTTGTGTGTGAGCATGATTTTATCATTCCCCATTTTAACATGCATTATTTCGCATGTGTAGTAAGTTACATGTCAAATTATGTAACAAAGTAAATTCCCAGAATGAATAAGTGTGATCAACATGCAGTGTGCAAAGCATGAGCATGGTGCATAACCTCTTACATATTTCTAATGTAATTTATTGAATACAATATCTGGAGAGGAAACATTAATATCTGAACTTGAATTAGTCAGGTTACTTTATAAAATTTTTAAATCCATTATAACGAATGCATTGTATTACATTAGATTGTATAATCACAAAATGATTTTGATGTGCTAGCCACGTAATAGCATTGTAATACTACATGACTAACTAATTAAATTTTACAAATAGAGTAAATGACGAGAGTGATAGATATGTACATAGCTACATGAATAAGTACAATCAACATGCGATGTGCAAAGCTAGTGCATGGTGCATTAACTTTGGTTTTAAAAATTTTCTAAGACAAAATATGCTAACTTTTTGGAACTATCGACTCTGAAATATGTAATCCTCTAGGTGGTGCAGTACTCTCAAACTATTAGTACATTTCTCCATATTTTATGTTGTCATTGGAAACAAACAATTTTTTTTTTCTTAATAACGATTTTATTTCCTAGTTATCTCTCCTTTCGCAGATGTACTGAACGATCACTTGCTTCCATTTGATCAAATAAGAAAGATAATGAAATCTAATGAGCAAGTAAAAGTAGGAATACCTGGACTTACTTTTTTCCCACAAAATCTCCACACGAAAGAAAACTACCGTAGTTGTGTAGCGGACCCCACCATATTAGCCAAATATTTATTATATCCGAAGAAAAATATAAGAAATATATAAATTAGTATATATTAGAATGACTTCTACGGTGCTTAATTTAATAGGAATTTGTGGAGCTGAAGGACGAAATGGCCTTGAACAAATGTGCAAACTTCCTCTAGTAGGTGAAGAAGAATCTTTGGACCGCTGAGGAAACCTACTAGAAGACTATTGAATAATGAAGTTTCCACGTGTTGGAACATTTAGTGCAATGGCAAAAAGGCACATGTAATTTTCTGGTTGCACCGTTTCCTCAATGTAATGCCGTAAATTAAATTGAGCATTGATTTCTCCATATTTTATGTTGTCATTGGAAAAAAACAATTTTTTTTTTCTTAATAACGATTTTATTTCCTAGTTATCTCTCCTTTCGCAGATGTACTGAACGATCACTTGCTTCCATTTGATCAAATAAGAAAGATAATGAAATCTAATGAGCAAGTAAAAGTAGGAATACCTGGACTTACTTTTTTCCCACAAAATCTCCACACGAAAGAAAACTACCGTAGTTGTGTAGCGGACCCCACCATATTAGCCAAATATTTATTATATCCGAAGAAAAATATAAGAAATATATAAATTAGTATATATTAGAATGACTTCTACGGTGCTTAATTTAATAGGAATTTGTGGAGCTGAAGGACGAAATGGCCTTGAACAAATGTGCAAACTTCCTCTAGTAGGTGAAGAAGAATCTTTGGACCGCTGAGGAAACCTACTAGAAGACTATTGAATAATGAAGTTTCCACGTGTTTGAACATTTAGTGCAATGGCAAAAATTTTGAGCAGGTTAATGATGTTCTTTGAATTATTTGGACACACACTATATTTTGACGTATTTTATTAAATTGTACTCAATATTTTTGTTTATTGAAACTATGGAAAATATTATTACATATGTGTTAATGTATATTGTTAGGTCTAAAGTGTAATTGGTGATTCTGTGGACAAAACGAGCAAAATTGTATAATTGTAAAAGTCAAGGACTTAATTGAACATTGGCGTAAAAATTAGAAACTTAGGGTGCAGTTTGTATAGATGAGGTAAATTAGTATTCGAGTCGTTGAAGGAGTCCAAGATGTCCAAAAAGGTTACACAAGATCATCGAAATGCAGTTGGAAGTCTAAAGGAAATCAAAAAGCTGCACAAATTATGTTCCGAATTTTCACTCATAATTTGCAATGCATTTTTCACATAGAAAACGTTGGAATTTGGACAAGGCTACACTAGAAGAATTGTATCCCTTTCAGTTATATTTCTAGCGCAACTTGAATCACCTCAATTGGACATTGGAAGAGAAAGTTATGATGAAAATACTGACAACTGCTCACTATCATTCCCTTCTCGCTGGCATTTCTCTTGAGCGAAAAAATGCAGAATACCTCTCGTTGGCACTCGCTCGAGCGACACCCTATGCGGAAAAACCCTATTTCACATTTTTGAGGTGTTTTACTCAGCCCATATCATCTAGACACCTTCAAATATAAATACTCAAGCCCTAGGACGAAATTAAAGAGGTTGCTACATTATTCTTTCACTGCAAAAGATATTCATAACATCTTTGAAAAGATCCAAGGTGTAATTAATTGGAGATTTCATCTACATCAATCTTGTGATCCAGCAACCATTGTTTCGAGTAAAAACATTGCTACATAACCCAAAACACCTTACTTCCTTAATTTATTGAGAAAGGGACTCTCTCATTAGAGGATTGAGAGAAGTGGATTGAGGTGCAGTTACAAGCACAAAAATGGACTGTTCTTGGTGTTCACTTGGTGATATAATCAACTAAAGACCAGGAGATTGTAGTGGATAGCAGATTGGGCTGCAAGAGGTAGATCAAGAAGTCTAGTAAGAGGCTAGAAGTATCTACAGCAGTAGATCGTGAGACTGAAACAGCGGGTCTGATTGGGAACGGAGTTTGGTATAACTTATACTTGCTGAATTGGTATAGTGGAGGTAACTGGCTTGATTCCGGAGTTTTACCCACGTTGGAGTTTCTCTATTATCATATTATTTGTTATTTACTGCTTTGCATAATTGCGTCATTCCAACACAGGTTAATTGACTTGTATGATTAATCACCTAGACAACTAATTAAAGTGACTTGTTGCTTTAGTTAGATTAATTCCGCACGTAAGGTCAAATTGGTTAAAGTGAAATCTAGAACGTAAACTTTCTAGCATATCTAAGCGTTCTAGGTCAAATTTTTTCATATATAATTTTTGTTCTTTAATTATTATAGATTTGATGGTCATCACATCAATAAACAATTTAAAATAAATGTAAATATTGCTTTAGTGTATCCTTTTTATATGGCATGCATATGTACGCCTTGTGTGCCATAAAAGGAGGTGAGTATTTATGGCTTGCAATAGCATGCCATTAAAACTGAATTAACAGCATCCAATTCATTTTTGTTGGCATGTATTGTATGCAATAAAAAAATGAGTATTTACGGCATGGCTTCCTACAACATGCAAAGGTATGCGGTAAAGAACCTTTTACAACGTGCAATGTAAGCCATAAAAGGCAAACTTTGTAGTAGCGTGTAAAACAGATATGTTAGTTAAGCTTAGAAATTTTTATAGATTGAATCACCACTAGATAAGTATTTATATTTTGAGCTTCATATCGTCTCAAGTTTATCCTTGCTGAGAACATATCATCAGATGATCAATGTGGATACTCCAATGTTATTTGCAATAGCTTGTGAGATTTTCATTCCGAAGCTCACACTTCGTGTAATCGCTGGACTCTACAGCGTTGTGATGTTTTCAAGGCAATGAGGGATGAAGAGCTTCTGAATTTCCTACCTGACATTTTTCGTTTTGATAGGGACCAAGTCATGCCTTTTCTAATTAGATTATATCCAATTTATGCTATCCGAAGAAAAATATAAGAAATATATAAATTAGTATCAGAATGACTTCCTCGGTGCTTAATTTATTAGGAATTTGTGGAGCTGAAGGACGAAAAGGTCTTGAATAAATATGCAAACTTCCTCTGGTAGGTGAAGAAGAATCTTTGGACTGCTGAGGAAACCTACTTGAAAACCATTGAATAATGAAGTTTCCACGTGCTGGAACATTTAGTGCAATGGCAAACTTTTTGAGTAGAGGCTAATGATTTTCATTGAATTATTTGGACACACACTATATTTTGACATAGTTCATTAAATTGTACTCAATATTTTTGTTTATTGAAACTCTAGAAAATATGATTATATATGTGTGCTAATGTATATAATTTTTGTTCTTTAATTCTTAATGGTTTGATGGTAATTATATCAATAAACAATTTAAAAATGTAAATACTGCTTTAATGTATGTTTTTTATGGCGTGCCTATGTAT
>NW_019268078.1:0-5133 GCF_002742605.1 Olea europaea var. sylvestris
CTTGACATAATTAATAAGAAAATTAAATATTCGGAGGCCCAAACAAATGAATTTAGCTAAAATCCCGTGATCCTGGGTCTGTGTCCCGAGTCGAATTTCGCGGGCCGTTTCCAATCGACCAGCCAAATTTCGGCACATACCGACACGGTCGCGAAAAATGATAAAATTGCCCCTGGTGCGGTTTATCTTTATTAATTTTCTATCCAACACTTCTTCAACCGGACATAATTAAGAAGGAAATTAATTATTTGGAGGCCCAAACGAAGGAATTAGGCTAAAATTCCGTGATCCCGGGTTTGTACCCCAAGTCCAATTTTGCGGGCCGTTTCCAATCAACCTGCCAAATTTTCGTACATTCCGACACCGTCGCGAAAAATGACAAAATTGCCCCTGGTGCGGTTTTGCCTTGTTAATTTTCTGTCCAACACTTCTTCAACCTAACATAATTAATGAGTAAATTAATTATTTGGAGGCCCAAACGAAGGAATTTGGCTAAAATCCCGTGATCCCGGGTCTTTGCCCCAAGTCCAATTTCGCGGGCCGTTTCCAATCAACCCGTCAAATTTCCACCCATTCCGACACCGTCTCAAAAAATGACAAAATTGCCCCCGGTGCGGTTTTGCTTTGTTAATTTTCTGTCCAACACTTCTTCAACCTGACATAATTAATAAGGAAATTATTTATTTGGAGGCCCAAACAAAGGAATTTGGCTAAAATCCCGTGATCTCGGGTCTTTGCCCCAAGTCCAATTTCGCGAGCCGTTTCCAATCAACCTTCCAAATTTCGGCCCATTCCGACCAGTCGCGGCAAATGACAAAATTGCCCCTGGTGCGATTTTGCTTTGTTAATTCTATGTCCAAAACTTCTTCAACTTGACATAATTAATAACGAAATTAATTATTCGGAGGCCCAAACGAAGGAATTTGGCTAAAATCCCGTGATCCCGGGTCTGCGCCCCGAGTCCAATTTCGCGGGCCGTTTCCAATCAACCTGCCAAATTTCAGCCCATTCCAACACTATCGCGAAAAATGACAAAATTGCCCCTGGTGCGATTTATCTTTGTTAATTTTCTGTCCAACATTTCTTCAACCTGACATAATTAATAAAGAAATTAATTATTCGGAGGCCCAAACGATGGAATTTCGCTAAAATCTCGTGATCCCGGGTCTGCGCCCCGAGTCCAATTTCGCGGGCCGTTTCCAATCAACCTGCCAAATTTCAGCCCATTCCAACACTATCGCGAAAAATGACAAAATTGCCCCTGGTGCGATTTATCTTTGTTAATTTTCTGTCCAACATTTCTTCAACCTGACATAATTAATAAGGAAATTAATTATTCGGGGGCCCAAATGAAGGAATTTGGCTAAGATCCCGTGATCTCGGATTTGTGACCCGAGTCCAATTTCGCGGGCCATTTCCAATCAACCCACCAAATTTCGGCCCATTCCGACATCATCGCGTAAAATGACAAAATTGCCCCTGTGCGATTTTACTTTGTTAATTTTCTGTCCAGCACTTCTTCAACCTGACATTATTAATCAGGAAATTAAATATTTGGAGGCCAAACGACGGAATTTGGTTAAAATCCCGTGATTCCGGGTCTCTGCCCCAAGTCCAATTTTGCGAGCTGTTTCCAATCAACCTACCAAATTTCAGCCCATTTCAACCCGTCGCGACAAATGACAAAATTGCTCTTGGTACGTTTTTGCTTTGTTAATTTTTTGTTCAGCACTTCTTCAACTTGACATAATAAATAAGGAAATTAATTATTCAGAGGCCCGAACGAAGGAATTTGGCTAAAATCTCGTGATCCCGAGTCTGTGCCCCGAGTCCAATTTCGCGGGCCGTTCCAATCAGCCAGCCAAATTTTGACCCATTCCGACACCGTCGTGCCAAAAGACAAAATTTCCCCTGTGGCGGTTTTTCTTTGTTAATTTTCTGTCCAACACTTCTTCAACTTGACGTAATTAATGAGGAAATTAATTGTTCGGAGGTCCAAACGAGGGAATTTGACTAAAATCCCATCATCCCGGGTATGTGCCCCGAGTCCAATTTCGTGGGACATATAAAATCAACATGCCAAATTTAGGCCCATTCCGACACCGTCCGAAAAATGACAAAATAGCCACTGTACGATTTTGATTTGTTAATTTTCTTTCAAACACTTCTTCAACCTGACATAATTAGTAAGGAAATTAATTATTTGGAGGCCCAAACGAAGGAATTTGGCTATGATCTCGTTATCCCGGGTCTATGCCTCGAGTCCCATTTCGCGGGCCGTTTCCAATCAACCTGCCAATTTTTGGCCCATTCCGACACCGTCATGCCAGATGCTCTGGTACGATTTATCTTTGTTAATTTTCTGTACCACACTTCTTCAACCTGACATAATTAATAAGGAAATTAATTACTCGGAGGCTCAAACGAAGGAATTTAGCTAAAATCCCGTGATCCCGGGTCTGTGCCCCAAGTCCAATTTCGTGAGCCGTTTCCAATCAACCTGCCAAATTTCGGCCCATTCCGACCCGTCGCGATAAATGACAAAATTGCTCCTGGTGCGTTTTTGCTTTGTTAATTTTCTGTCCAGCAATTCTTCAACCTGACATAATTAATGAGGAAATTAATTATTCGGAGGCCCAAAGGAAGGAATTTGGCTAAAATCCCGCGATCCCGGGTCTTTACCACGAGTTCAATTTCGCGAGCCGCTTCCAATCAACTTGCTAAATTTCGGCCCATTCCGACCCGTCGTGCCAAATGACAAAATTGCCCCTGGTGTGATTTTGCTTTATTAATTTTCTGTCCAGCACTTCTTCAACCTGACATAATTAATAAGGAAATTAATTACTAGGAGTCCCAGATGAAGGAATTTGGATAAATTCCCATGATCCCGAGTCTGTGTGCCGAGTCCAATTTCGCGGTCCGTTTCCAATCAACTGCCAAATTTCGACCCTTTCCGAGATCGTCGCGAAAAATCTCAAAATTGCCCATGGTGCAGTTTTGCTTTGTTAATTTTCTGTCCAACACTTCAACTTGACAAAATTAAAAAGGAAATTAATTATTTAGAGGCCTAAATGAAGGAATTTGGCTAAAATCCCGTGATCCCGGGTCTGTGCCTCGAGTCCAATTTCGCAGGCCGTTTCCAATCAACCTACCAAATTTCGACCCATTCCGACACTGTCGTGCCAAATGACAAAATTGCCCCTGGTGCGGTTTATCTTTGCTAATTTTCTGTCCAACGCTTCTTCAACCTGACATAATTAATAAGGAAATTAATTATTTGGAGGCCCAAACGAAGGAATTTGGCCAAAATCTCGTGATCTCGGGTCTATGCCTCGAGTCCTATTTCGTGAGCCGTTTCCAATCAACCTGCCAAATTTCGGCCCATTCCGACACCGTCGTGCCAAATGAAAAAATTGCCCCTGGTGCAATTTTTCTTTGTTAATTTTATGTCCAGCACTTTTTCAACCTGACATAATTAATAAGGAAAATAAATATTCGGAGGCCCAAACGAATGAATTTAGCAAAAATCTCGCGATCCTGGGTCTATGCCCCGACTCCCATTTTGGGGGCCGTTTCCAATCAACCAGCCAATTTTCAGCCCATTCCGACACCGACGCGAAAAATGACAAAATTGCCCCTGGTGCGATTTTGCTTTGTTAATTTTCTATCCAGCACTTCTTCAACTCGACATAATTAATAAGGAAATTAATTATTTGGAGGCCAAACGAAGGAATTTGGCTAAAATCCCGTGATTCTGGGTCGTTGCCCCAAGTCCAATTTCCCGAGCCGTTTCCAATCAACCTGCCAAATTTCGGCCCATTCCAACCCGTCGCGACAAATGATAAAATTGCTCCTGGTGCGTTTTTGCTTTGTTAATTTTCTAACCAGCTCTTCTTCAACCTGACATAATTAATAAGGAAATTAATTACTAGGAGTCCCAGATGAAGGAATTTGGATAAAATCCTGTGATCCCGGGTCTGTGCGCCGAGTCCAATTTCGCGGGCCGTTTCCAATCAACTGTCAAATTTCGACCCTTTTCGAGACCGTCACGAAAAATCACAAAATTGCCCATGGTGCGGTTTTGCTTTGTTAATTTTCTGTCCAGCACTTCTTCATCCTGACATAATTAATAAGGAAATTAATTACTAGGAGTCCCAGATGAAGGAATTTGGATAAAATCCCGTGATCCCAGGTCTGTGCGTCGAGTCCAATTTCGCGGGCCGTTTCCAATCAACTGTCAAATTTCGACCCTTTTCGAGACCGTCACGAAAAATCACAAAATTGCCCATGGTGCGGTTTTGCTTTGTTAATTTTCTGTCCAACATTTCTTCAACCAGACAAAATTAATAAGGAAATTAATTATCCGGAGGCCTAAATGAAGGAATTTGGCTAAAATCCCGTGATCCTAGGTTTGTACCCCGAGTCAAATTTAGCGGGCCGTTTCCAATCAACCAGCCAAATTTCGGCCCATTCCGATACTGTCGCGCCAAATGACAAAATTGCCCCTGGTGCAGTTTATCTTTGCTAATTTTCTGTCCAACACTTCTTCAACCTGACATAATTAATAAGGAAATTAATTATTTGGAGGCCCAAACGAAGGAATTTGGCTAAAATCTCGTGATCCCGGGTCTATGCCCGAGTCTGATTTCGCGAGTGGTTTCCAATCAACCTGCCAAATTTCGGTCCATTCTGACACCGTCGCGCCAAATGAAAAAATTGCCCCTGGTGCGGTTTTTCTTTGTTAATTTTCTGTCCAGCACTTTTTCAACCTGACATAATTAATAAGGAAATTAGATATTCGGAGGCCCAAACGAATGATTTAGCTAAAATCTCGTGATCCCGGGTCTGTGCCCCGAGTCGAATTTCGCGGGCCATTTCCAATCGGCCAACCAAATTTTGGCACATACCGACACCATCGCAAAAAATGACAAAATCACCCCTGGTGCGGTTTATCTTTATTAATTTTCTGTCCAACACTTCTTCAACCGGACGTAATTAATAAGGAAATTAATTATTCGGAGGCCCAAACGAAGGAATTTGGCTAAAATTCCGCTTTCTCGGGTTTGGGCCCCAAGTCCTATTTGCAGGCCGTTTCCAATCAACCTGCCACATTTCCGCCCATTCCGACACCGT
>NW_019268079.1:0-5133 GCF_002742605.1 Olea europaea var. sylvestris
TTGTTTCCGATCAATCAGTCAAATTCTAGTCGATTCCGACACCGTCGCGAAAATTGACGAAATTGCCCCCTGGCGCGATTTTTTGTTTCCGATCAATCCGTCAAATTCTAGCCGATTTCGACACCGTCGCGAAAAATGACGAAATTTCCCCCGGGCGCGATTTTTGTTTCCGATCAATCAGTCAAATTTTAGCCGATTCCGACACCGTCGCGAAAATTGACGAAATTGCCCCCGGGCGCGATTTTTGTTTCCGATCAACCTGTCAAATTTGAGCCCATTCCGACACAGTCGAGAAAAATGACGAAATTGCCGCCGACGAGATTTTTATTTCCGATCAAACTGCCAAATTTCAGCAAATTCCGACACGGTCGAGAAAAATGACGAAATTGCCGCCGACGAGATTTTTATTTCCGATCAAACTGCCAAATTTCAGCAAATTCCGACACGGTCGAGAAAAATGACGAAATTGCCGCCGACGAGATTTTTATTTCCGATCAAACTGCCAAATTTCAGCAAATTCCGACACGGTCGAGAAAAATGACGAAATTGCCGCCGACGAGATTTTTATTTCCGATCAAACTGCCAAATTTCAGCAAATTCCGACACGGTCGAGAAAAATGACGAAATTGCCGCCGACGAGATTTTTATTTCCGATCAAACTGCCAAATTTCAGCAAATTCCGACACGGTCGAGAAAAATGACGAAATTGCCGCCGACGAGATTTTTATTTCCGATCAAACTGCCAAATTTCAGCAAATTCCGACACGGTCGAGAAAAATGACGAAATTGCCGCCGACGAGATTTTTATTTCCGATCAAACTGCCAAATTTCAGCAAATTCCGACACGGTCGAGAAAAATGACGAAATTGCCGCCGACGAGATTTTTATTTCCGATCAAACTGCCAAATTTCAGCAAATTCCGACACGGTCGAGAAAAATGACGAAATTGCCGCCGACGAGATTTTTATTTCCGATCAAACTGCCAAATTTCAGCAAATTCCGACACGGTCGAGAAAAATGACGAAATTGCCGCCGACGAGATTTTTATTTCCGATCAAACTGCCAAATTTCAGCAAATTCCGACACGGTCGAGAAAAATGACGAAATTGCCGCCGACGAGATTTTTATTTCCGATCAAACTGCCAAATTTCAGCAAATTCCGACACGGTCGAGAAAAATGACGAAATTGCCGCCGACGAGATTTTTATTTCCGATCAAACTGCCAAATTTCAGCAAATTCCGACACGGTCGAGAAAAATGACGAAATTGCCGCCGACGAGATTTTTATTTCCGATCAAACTGCCAAATTTCAGCAAATTCCGACACGGTCGAGAAAAATGACGAAATTGCCGCCGACGAGATTTTTATTTCCGATCAAACTGCCAAATTTCAGCAAATTCCGACACGGTCGAGAAAAATGACGAAATTGCCGCCGACGAGATTTTTATTTCCGATCAAACTGCCAAATTTCAGCAAATTCCGACACGGTCGAGAAAAATGACGAAATTGCCGCCGACGAGATTTTTATTTCCGATCAAACTGCCAAATTTCAGCAAATTCCGACACGGTCGAGAAAAATGACGAAATTGCCGCCGACGAGATTTTTATTTCCGATCAAACTGCCAAATTTCAGCAAATTCCGACACGGTCGAGAAAAATGACGAAATTGCCGCCGACGAGATTTTTATTTCCGATCAAACTGCCAAATTTCAGCAAATTCCGACACGGTCGAGAAAAATGACGAAATTGCCGCCGACGAGATTTTTATTTCCGATCAAACTGCCAAATTTCAGCAAATTCCGACACGGTCGAGAAAAATGACGAAATTGCCGCCGACGAGATTTTTATTTCCGATCAAACTGCCAAATTTCAGCAAATTCCGACACGGTCGAGAAAAATGACGAAATTGCCGCCGACGAGATTTTTATTTCCGATCAAACTGCCAAATTTCAGCAAATTCCGACACGGTCGAGAAAAATGACGAAATTGCCGCCGACGAGATTTTTATTTCCGATCAAACTGCCAAATTTCAGCAAATTCCGACACGGTCGAGAAAAATGACGAAATTGCCGCCGACGAGATTTTTATTTCCGATCAAACTGCCAAATTTCAGCAAATTCCGACACGGTCGAGAAAAATGACGAAATTGCCGCCGACGAGATTTTTATTTCCGATCAAACTGCCAAATTTCAGCAAATTCCGACACGGTCGAGAAAAATGACGAAATTGCCGCCGACGAGATTTTTATTTCCGATCAAACTGCCAAATTTCAGCAAATTCCGACACGGTCGAGAAAAATGACGAAATTGCCGCCGACGAGATTTTTATTTCCGATCAAACTGCCAAATTTCAGCAAATTCCGACACGGTCGAGAAAAATGACGAAATTGCCGCCGACGAGATTTTTATTTCCGATCAAACTGCCAAATTTCAGCAAATTCCGACACGGTCGAGAAAAATGACGAAATTGCCGCCGACGAGATTTTTATTTCCGATCAAACTGCCAAATTTCAGCAAATTCCGACACGGTCGAGAAAAATGACGAAATTGCCGCCGACGAGATTTTTATTTCCGATCAAACTGCCAAATTTCAGCAAATTCCGACACGGTCGAGAAAAATGACGAAATTGCCGCCGACGAGATTTTTATTTCCGATCAAACTGCCAAATTTCAGCAAATTCCGACACGGTCGAGAAAAATGACGAAATTGCCGCCGACGAGATTTTTATTTCCGATCAAACTGCCAAATTTCAGCAAATTCCGACACGGTCGAGAAAAATGACGAAATTGCCGCCGACGAGATTTTTATTTCCGATCAAACTGCCAAATTTCAGCAAATTCCGACACGGTCGAGAAAAATGACGAAATTGCCGCCGACGAGATTTTTATTTCCGATCAAACTGCCAAATTTCAGCAAATTCCGACACGGTCGAGAAAAATGACGAAATTGCCGCCGACGAGATTTTTATTTCCGATCAAACTGCCAAATTTCAGCAAATTCCGACACGGTCGAGAAAAATGACGAAATTGCCGCCGACGAGATTTTTATTTCCGATCAAACTGCCAAATTTCAGCAAATTCCGACACGGTCGAGAAAAATGACGAAATTGCCGCCGACGAGATTTTTATTTCCGATCAAACTGCCAAATTTCAGCAAATTCCGACACGGTCGAGAAAAATGACGAAATTGCCGCCGACGAGATTTTTATTTCCGATCAAACTGCCAAATTTCAGCAAATTCCGACACGGTCGAGAAAAATGACGAAATTGCCGCCGACGAGATTTTTATTTCCGATCAAACTGCCAAATTTCAGCAAATTCCGACACGGTCGAGAAAAATGACGAAATTGCCGCCGACGAGATTTTTATTTCCGATCAAACTGCCAAATTTCAGCAAATTCCGACACGGTCGAGAAAAATGACGAAATTGCCGCCGACGAGATTTTTATTTCCGATCAAACTGCCAAATTTCAGCAAATTCCGACACGGTCGAGAAAAATGACGAAATTGCCGCCGACGAGATTTTTATTTCCGATCAAACTGCCAAATTTCAGCAAATTCCGACACGGTCGAGAAAAATGACGAAATTGCCGCCGACGAGATTTTTATTTCCGATCAAACTGCCAAATTTCAGCAAATTCCGACACGGTCGAGAAAAATGACGAAATTGCCGCCGACGAGATTTTTATTTCCGATCAAACTGCCAAATTTCAGCAAATTCCGACACGGTCGAGAAAAATGACGAAATTGCCGCCGACGAGATTTTTATTTCCGATCAAACTGCCAAATTTCAGCAAATTCCGACACGGTCGAGAAAAATGACGAAATTGCCGCCGACGAGATTTTTATTTCCGATCAAACTGCCAAATTTCAGCAAATTCCGACACGGTCGAGAAAAATGACGAAATTGCCGCCGACGAGATTTTTATTTCCGATCAAACTGCCAAATTTCAGCAAATTCCGACACGGTCGAGAAAAATGACGAAATTGCCGCCGACGAGATTTTTATTTCCGATCAAACTGCCAAATTTCAGCAAATTCCGACACGGTCGAGAAAAATGACGAAATTGCCGCCGACGAGATTTTTATTTCCGATCAAACTGCCAAATTTCAGCAAATTCCGACACGGTCGAGAAAAATGACGAAATTGCCGCCGACGAGATTTTTATTTCCGATCAAACTGCCAAATTTCAGCAAATTCCGACACGGTCGAGAAAAATGACGAAATTGCCGCCGACGAGATTTTTATTTCCGATCAAACTGCCAAATTTCAGCAAATTCCGACACGGTCGAGAAAAATGACGAAATTGCCGCCGACGAGATTTTTATTTCCGATCAAACTGCCAAATTTCAGCAAATTCCGACACGGTCGAGAAAAATGACGAAATTGCCGCCGACGAGATTTTTATTTCCGATCAAACTGCCAAATTTCAGCAAATTCCGACACGGTCGAGAAAAATGACGAAATTGCCGCCGACGAGATTTTTATTTCCGATCAAACTGCCAAATTTCAGCAAATTCCGACACGGTCGAGAAAAATGACGAAATTGCCGCCGACGAGATTTTTATTTCCGATCAAACTGCCAAATTTCAGCAAATTCCGACACGGTCGAGAAAAATGACGAAATTGCCGCCGACGAGATTTTTATTTCCGATCAAACTGCCAAATTTCAGCAAATTCCGACACGGTCGAGAAAAATGACGAAATTGCCGCCGACGAGATTTTTATTTCCGATCAAACTGCCAAATTTCAGCAAATTCCGACACGGTCGAGAAAAATGACGAAATTGCCGCCGACGAGATTTTTATTTCCGATCAAACTGCCAAATTTCAGCAAATTCCGACACGGTCGAGAAAAATGACGAAATTGCCGCCGACGAGATTTTTATTTCCGATCAAACTGCCAAATTTCAGCAAATTCCGACACGGTCGAGAAAAATGACGAAATTGCCCCCGTCGCTATTCTTTGTTCCGATCAACAAGTCAAATTTTAGGCAATTCCGACACAATCGCGAAAAATGACGAAATTACACCAGGCGCGATTTTTGTTTCCGATAAACCTGTCAAATTTGAGCCCATTCCGATACAGTCGAGAAAAATGACGAAATTGCCGCCGGCGCGATTTTTATTTCAG
>NW_019268080.1:0-5132 GCF_002742605.1 Olea europaea var. sylvestris
ACACTTGACAGCAATGCAACTGTCAAACAACGTTTCAAAAATTGGTGTACAAATAGCAAAGTTCAATCGGTAAGAACCTTGCTGCATGTACACTACAGTGTACACTTTATATTATACTTTGTCATGTGACATTACCCTGTTGGGCTGTTTAAATTTCAAACAGTTTTTCCATCCAATTGACACTTCACAATAATGCAAGTGTCAAACAACGTTTCAAAAATCAGTGTACAAATAGCAATGTTCAATCGGTAAGGACCTAGCTACATGTATACCGTGGTGTACACTTTAGCTTACACTGTGCCACGTGACATTACCCTGCTCGACAGTATAAATTTAAAACATTTTACCCATCCAATTGAAACATGACAGTAATGCTAGTGTCAAACTATGTGTCAAAAATCGGTGTATAAATAGCAAAGTACAATCGGTAAGAACCTTTTTACATGTACACTATGGAGTACACTTTAGTTTACACTTTCCCACGTGTCATTACCTTGTTGGGCACTTTAAATTTCAAACAGTTTTCCCTTCCAATTAACACTAGACAACAATGTAAGTGTCAAACAACGTGTTCAAAATTGGTGAACAAATTGTAGAGTTCAAATGGCAAGGACCTTGCTACATTACACTATGGTGTACACTTTAGTTTACACTTTCCCACGTGTCATTACCTTGTTGGGCACTTTAAATTTCAAACAGTTTTCCCATCCAGTTGACACCTGACAACAATGCTAGTATCAAACAACGTGTCAAAAATCAATGTACAAATAGCAATGTTCAATCGATAAGGACCTAGCTACATGTACACTATGGTGTACACTTCAGTTTACACTTTACCACATGACATTAACCCATAAGGCAGCATAAATTTCGAACAATTTTCCCATCCAGTTAACACTTGACAACAATGCAAGTGTCAAACAACGTTTCAAAAATCGGTGTACAAATAGTAAAGTTCAATCGGTAAGAACCTTGCTACATGTACACTACGGTCCACACTTTAGATTACACTTTGCCACGTGATATTACTCTGTTGGGCTGTTTAAATTTCAAATAGTTTTTCCATCCAATTGATACTTCACAACAATGCAAGTGTCAAACAACGTTTCAAAAATCAGTGTACAAATAGCAATGTTCAATCAGTAAGGACCTAGCTACATGTACACTATGGTGTACACTTTAACTTACACTTTGCCACTTGAGATTACCCTGTTAGACAGTATAAATTTAGAACATTTTTCCCATCAAATTGACACTTAACAACAATGCAATTGTCAAACTATGTGTCAAAAATCGGTGTACAAATAGCAAAGTACAATCGGTAAGGACCTTGATACATGTATACCATGGTGTACACTTTATATTACACTTTGCTACGTGATATTACCCTGTAGGACAGTTTAAACTTCAAACAATTTTCCCATCCAATTGACACTTGACAACAATGCAAGTGTTAAACAACGTGTCAAAAATCAATGTACAAATAACAATTTTCAATCAGTAAGGACCTAGCTACATGTACACTATGGTGTACACTTCAGTTTACACCTTGCCATGTGACATTACCCTGTAAGACAGTATAAATTTTGAACAATTTTCCCATCCAATTGACACATGATAACAATGCAAGTGTCAAACAACATGTCAAAAATCAGTGTACAAACAACAAAGTTCAATCGGTAAGAACCTTGATACATGTACACCATGGTGTACACTTTAGATTACACTTTACAACATGATATTACCTTGTAGGACAGTTTAAATTTCAAACAGTTTTCCCATCCGATTAACACTTCACAAAAATGCAACTGTCAAATAACGTGTCAAAAATCAATGTACAAATAGCAATGTTCTATCGGTAAGGACCTAGCCACATGTACACTATGGTGTACACTTTAGCTTACACTTTGCCATGTGACATTACCCTGTTAGACAATATAAATTTAGAAGAGTTTTCCCATTCAATTGACACTTGACAACAATGCTAGTATCAAACAACGTGTCAAAAATTGGTGTATAAGTAGCAATGTTCAGTCGGTAAGAACCTTTCTACATTTACACTATGGTGTACACTTTAGTTTACACTTTGCCACGTGATATTACCCTTTTGGACAGTTTAAATTTTCAACAGTTTTCCCACCCAATTGACACTAGACAACAATGTAAGTATCGAACAACGTGCCCAAAATCTGTGTACAAATTGTAAAGTTCAATCGGCAAGGACCTTGCTTCATTGTACTATGGTGTACACTTTAGTTACACTTTGCCACGTGTCATTACTCTGTTGGACACTATAAATTTCAAACAATTTTCCCATCCAATTGACACTTGACAACAATGCAAGTATCAAACAAAGTGTCAATAATTGGTGTACAAATAGCAATGTTCAATCGGTAAGGACCTAGCTATATGTACACTATGGTGTACACTTTAGTTTACACTTTGGCACGTGACATTACCCTGTAAGACAGTATAAGTTTCGAACAGTTTTTCCATCCAATTGACACATGTCAACAATGCAGGTGTCAAACAATGTGTCAAAAATCGGTGTACAAGTAGCAAAGTTCAATTGGTAAGAACAGTGCTGCATGTACACTATGGTGTACACTTTTGTTTACACTTTGCCACGAGACATTACCCTATTGGATAGTTTGAATTTCAAATAGTTTTCCCATCCAATTGACACTAGAGAACAATGCAAGAGTCGAACAACGTGTCCAAAATCTGTGTACAAATAGTAAAGTTCAATCAGTAAGGACCTTGCTACATGTACACTATGGTGTACACTTTAGTTTGCACTTTGTCACGTGATATTACCTTGTTAGACAGTGTAAATTTCAAATAGTTTTCCCATCCAATTGACACTTGATAACAATGCAATTACACTTTGCCACGAGACATTACCCTATTGGATAGTTTGAATTTCAAATAGTTTTCCCATCCAATTGACACTAGAGAACAATGCAAGAGTCGAACAACGTGTCCAAAATCTGTGTACAAATAGTAAAGTTCAATCAGTAAGGACCTTGCTACATGTACACTATGGTGTACACTTTAGTTTGCACTTTGTCACGTGATATTACCTTGTTAGATAGTGTAAATTTTAAATAGTTTTCCCATCCAATTGACACTTGATAACAATGCAAGTGTCAAACAACGTGTCAAAAATCAGTGTACAAATTGCCAAGTTCAATCGGTAAGAACCTTGTTACATGTACAATATGGTGTGTTTACATTTTGCCATGTGACATTATCCTGTTGGGTAGTTTAAATTTCAAATAGTTTTCCCATCCAATTGACACTTGACAACAATGCAGGTGTCAAACAACGTGTCAAAAATCAGTGTACCAATTGCAAAGTTCAATCGGTAAGAACCTTGCCGCATGTATACCGGTGTGTTTACACATTGCCATGTGACATTACCTTGTTGGACAATTTAAATTTCAAATAGTTCTCCCACCCAATTGACACTTGACAACAATGCAGGTACCAAACAACAAGTCAAAAATCTGTGTACAAATAGTAAAGTTCAATCGGTAAGGGCCTTGCTAAATGTACACTATGGTGTACACTTTAGTTTGCTCTTTGCCATGTGACATTACCCCATTAGACAGTATAAGTTTCAACCAATTTTCCCATCCAATTGACACTCGACAACAATGTAAGTGTTAAACAACGTGTTAAAAATCAGTGTACAAATAGTAAAATTCAATCGGTAAGAAACTTGCTGCATGTACACTGGTGTGTTTACAGTTTGCCATGTGACATTACCTTGTTGGACAGTCTAAATTTCAAATAGTTTTCCCACCCAATTGACACTTGACAACAATGCAAGTGTCAAACAACGTGTCAAAAATCTGTGTACAAATAGTAAAGTTCAATCGGTAAGGGCCTTGCTAAATGTACACTATGGTATACCCTTTAGTTTTTTCTTTGCACGTGACATTACCCCATTGGACAGTATAAGTTTCAACCAGTTTTCACATCCAATTGACACTTGACAACAATGCAAGTGTTAAACAACGTGTCAAAAATCAGTGTACAAATAGTAAAGTTCAATCGGTGAGAACCTTGCTACATGTACACTATGCTGTACCCGCTTTAGTTTACACTTTGCCACGTGACATTACCTAGTTGAACAGTTTGAATTTCAAATGATTTTCTCATCCAATTGACAATTGATAACAATGAAAGTCTCAAACAGCCTGTCAAAAATTAGTGGACAAATAACAAAGTACAATCGGTAAGCACCTTGCTACATGTACACTATGGTGTACACTTTAGGTTACACTATGCCAATTGACATTACCTCATTGGACAGTTTAAATTTCAAACAGTTTTCCATCCAATTGACACTTGACAACAATGCAAGTATCAAACAACGTGTCAAAAATCTGTTTACAAATAGTAAAGTTCAATTGGTAAGGGCCTTGCTACAGGTACACTATGGTGTACACTTTAGTTTGCTCTTTGCCAATTGACATTAACCCATTAGACAGTATAAGTTTCAACCAATTTTTCCATCCATTTAACACTTGACAACAATGCAAGTGTCAAACAACGTGTCAAAAATCAGTCTACAAATAGTAAAGTTCAATCGGAAAGAACCTCGCTACATGTACACTATGTTGTACCCACTTTAGTTTACACTTTGCCACGTGACATTACCCAGTTGAAAAGTTTGAATTTCAAATGATTTTCCCATCCAATTGACAATTGACAACAATGAAAGTCTCAAACAGCCTGTCAAAAGTTAGTGTACAAATAACAAAGTACAATCAGTAAGCACCTTGCTACATGTACACTATGGTATACACTTTAGGTTACACTATGCCAATTGACATTACCTCGTTGGACAGTTTAAATTTCAAATAGTTTTCCATCCAATTGACACTTGACAACAATGCAAGTGTCAAACAACGTGTCAAAAATCTGTGTACAATTAGTAAAGTTCAATTGGTAAGGGCCTTGTCACAGGTACACTATAGTGTACACTTTAGTTTGCTCTTTGCCAATTGACATTAACCCATTAGACAGTTGATAAGTGCATTTTTACACACTTATTTGGATTCATAAACATGACTTAAACATGGATAAAATGGTTGAATTGTGACTTAATCCAGTTAAATTTA
>NW_019268081.1:0-5132 GCF_002742605.1 Olea europaea var. sylvestris
TGAATCTGAAATGACGTGCTCATTGAAAAGTTATTCTAACTTTACTCAGAAGGTTTGTCAGCTTACTTAAGAGGATTTCAGTCACAAGAACGCACATGTTAATAATGGAATGTTTGATATTTGTATTCTTCACATGAGTTCTCATGGTATAAAGTGCAATAATATGCCTTTAGACACACCACTGGTAGCACAAACTTTACATATTGTACGCAGAGACCGATATTTTGCAGTGCCAGAAAGTAAATTATAATTTATTACTTATTTCTGAAATTTTCATGTTTGTTTAATTGTGCAGGGACGTGGATGTTTTTTATGATTCCCGGTCTCTTGAATTTGATGGGATAATATTGCACTATGCTGTTAAGCTTCACATTATATAGTCGGGCATATATCTACCATATACTCTGGCGCTATCTTATACTAAATACTCTGCAATTTTAATAACAATTACATCTTGTGCTCTACCATGGAGTGGATGAAAATTAATATTTTTTTCTTTTTCTGTGGTGTTCACTTTATGAAGCTTGGGGCATCTGGTGGTGAAGGCTAATATGTTCGGTTTTTGTATTTGCTTTTGAGTGAAAAAAGAGAGGAGAAATTGAGGGCATATTGCTTTCTGTCTCCTGATCAATATTATACTAGGATATTGACTAGACTTGGAATGCATGAACGAAGCTCGACTCTTGTTTAAATCTTTTCACGACTCTACCATAAGTGGGAGTTATTGCTCGTGAATCTGGCACAGATGTTTACTAGAAAAATGTCATGGTTATATGAATTATGCAGAGCATTCTCTATTGACATATCGTGTTCTTATAAGCTTAGCTTGGAATTGTATGAGGGAAGAGTATTTGGTTTCTTCTTCTGCTCATTTATGTGTTCGATTGATGGGAAGAAAATAATTGAATAGGTTTTGGTCTTCATGAGAGAGAACAAAAAAATCAGTGTTTCTCACGATCGATATCCCAATGTTGTTGTGTACTTAGTAAACGGCACGTGATCTCATCGAATAAAGGCCAATTTCTCACGTACGTTTGACTTTGGTCACACGTGCCAGGTGAATATACAATGTGGCAAGTGTTAGCGTATGCATATTTCATATGTTTAAACTATTTTGTGTAATGGTAACGGGTTTCTTAATTTGTGACAGTTGATATCTAATGCAAAATATTGGTTTGTCCATTGTCTTATTTATTGGCGCGTCTTATCCTACTCGATTGTACAATTAGTTTTCACGAGAAAGAAAATCAAAGAAAAGAAGACCTAAGTGGGATGTTACTATCTGTTATGTTGTATTGTGAAAAGGAAAAAAATATTAAACTATCTATGTAATGTATATCGAATGTGTCCAAAATGTAATACTGGGGAATAGGTAAAAAGTTAAAACGTGTATAGAATGTTAATATTTATTTGTAGTCATGCCAAGAATCAAGAATCACCATATAATAAATTAATAAAACGAATTCATACCTGCGGAAGCCATTATTGATATGAATTATAGTTGTAATAGTAGTTAAGATTTTTCCCTCCTTGCTCCTCACAAAAATCAGCTATCAATGGGGCAAGCCAATAAAACATATGGAGAGGAGAGGGGACCTAGCCTTTATATATAGGAAATAATTTGAGTCGTCCCATTACGACTAAAATTCTAATTAGGGTTTATTTTCGGCCCACATACTTTAAATTACCACATCAAATAAATTACAACCCGTAAGGTGTAAAAGGTCCAATTGATTAATTAATAAATTTGGCCCAAACACAAATATCATTATGAGCCATATATCTAACCCGTAAAATTTTGCAATCGAATGTGAAGCTCACATATGAAATTATTAATTATTCCAACAGAGAAATGTACAAAATACGTACAATGCAGTGCACATAATGGACACGAAACATTTGGTAGAGAGAAAAGGGGAGAAGGCAAGTGAATTTTCCAATGCTTATGGTGGCCAAGTCAAAATCTTGGATGTCAATAAAGAGATGGGTTTGGTGAGACAAAGGGGTTGACTATTTGTTAAGATAACTTGTGGTTTTGAGGATTAGGACTCCTTTTTAACTCACCTAATTATATGTCTCTTGTGATATATTTTACAAAAAATGCATTTGAGATAATCACAGGTTGATTAAAATAATAATGGAAAACAAAAGTCATTGAGGTCTTCTTCAAAGAATAATGAACTTTGTAAATATATTAAGGTTCCATAATTGTATGTGTAGTCTTGGCAACCCCTTTTGTGAGGGGAGAGCTTTTTCTGGCTCTGAGGTCTTTTACTCTAACTCATCAGATAGTTTTTGTGTTCTTCATTTTAGAAGTGGGCATTTTTCCCAAAAACAGTGGAACTAGACTAGAACTTTTTAGAACCAGCTGGTTCGGTTCCAAATCTTCTAAAAACCAATTTGATTTTGGGACAAATTATTAAGAATCAATCGGTTCCAGTCCGGTTCCCGATTCTAGTATGGGAATCGTCGGGAACCGAACGGTTCTCATAAGACTTTTTATTTTTTTTGGTAAAATATATGACTCAATCTCCAATTACTTTTATAAAAAATAATCGGGTTCCTTCTTCATTTTAGACTTCAGCACTTTCCCTCTTCTCTTTGATTCTTTCATTCTCTCTTCTTATAATTCTTTGATTAATTGATTCTCAAGCCAAATTAAAATATTGGATAAATCTATATCTAAATAAATTTATTTATAATATATAATTTCGTTTCTAAGATGCAGAATTTTTATTTTGTTTTCACGTTGATTACATAGTTGTTGATCCGATCAAAACTTTTCCTCTACATTTCTACAAATTATAACTTAGAAGTTGCAATAAATTTTTAAAGGGTGTTCAATTCAATGTAGGATTTTGATTTTGATGGAAGTTTTTTTAATCATTGGAGTACTATACAGTTTATATAAGTTGGTGATTACTTGATGATAGTAACTTATATTATTTAGATATTGTTTTTAAATTTGTATAGTCTTTTTAATCTTTGAATAGTATGTTCAGTTCTTCTATATTTTATTAAAAGTATCATATTGGTAGCATCTTTAGATTTTTATTAGTGAATATTTTATTTTGACATTTTCAATGTAAAGAACCGGATCGGATCGAATCGAATCGGAACCGATTAGTTCGATTCCATAGCTAACTATGAAACCAATGATTCCATTTCTAAAATTTCCATTGGTAATTGGGTCGGTTCAACGCGCCCACTCCTACTTCATTTATAATATCAGAACAACTAGGTCAACCAATTCACACTATATGTTTTGTCCTATACGTGAAAAAATATGTTAAATATAAATATTTAAATTAATAATGTATCTGTGCCTTCTTTGACATATCTTAAGATTTTTGATGGTCTGACTACAAAATTTTAGCATTTGATTCAATCTTGTCTCGATTTTGAATCATTAAAAAGCTTGTTGAAATAACAAGTTGAAGTAGAATGTATTTTAGACATTGATTATCAATATATCCATATCAAGTTTATTACAACTTTAGTTCGTGTGAAGAGAGAGCATAGGCCTCGTAATCCAATGTTATTCTACCACCAGAAGCCTCGCTTGTTTCCCACACCTCACACTTGCCGACATCACTATGCAACTCACATGGCTTTTGTACAAATGTTACCTAAATTAATCTTAGTTTATTGGCAAACCTCACAAAACTTTAAATGGAGATGACGAACTCTACTAAGTTCAGTGGGCAAGAGCTAGTAGGTGCAGCCCCTTCCCTTGAATTTTATTTTATTTTTTATTATATGGTCGCTTCGATTGTTGGAGCATGGGTCCACAAATATATTTGATAAGTAAACATTCTTATTAGTATCTAAATATTTACCAAAATATTTTAATATCAGAGAAGTAATTACCAAAGAGTCGGGGGAAGGGGGGAAAACTCTTTGTTCCTGGTTCTCATGTAGCTGGAAACTCCAGGACTACAAGAATCATTAGTGGCTTGAAACAGGTTCAAAAGATCAATTGTATGGAGTTTTTACTATCCATTAACATAGATGTATTACCATAATGGAAGGTTAACAAAAATGAGTGGACAGTTAGAGGTAAACAATACCATAAGAATAACAAATCTTGAATGATGTGTTACATTAGCTTTGCAACATCTTTAACATAATTTAACCTAGACATTCACACAAGCAAGGTTCAAAGATCAGGGATGTAATCTTAAACTGAATCAAATCACAGATTTGAATGTTAGTTTGGATCGTCGTGATTTATGTAGCTATCATTTCAGAATCAAATCAAACCGTTTGGAAATGGTGGTTTGGATTTCGATAGTGCTTGAAACCAAATTGAACTGTTCACTCAAATTTTTTAACAATCACTTTTTTTATCCAAGACATAATATATATTATAGTAATTTATAGTTCAACAAATTTACTTGCTAGTCGACTCACATTGACTCTTTAGAAAAATCATTTTTTTATGATAATACTTTTCTTATCTAAAGAATGAATTCACAAACTTAAATATATAGTTGAACTTGTATATATTTATTGGTTTTAACTTCTATTGAGAAAAAAGAGAGTTTCAATCTAAGTTTTATAGTTAATTCTAGACTAATATATTTATTTTTTCACTTGTTTGAAAGATGGTAATTTTAGACACTGAAATCGTGGTTTGAAATTAAATCAAACAGCACAAAATGGTTTGGTCTTGTTTGGAAAATTTTCAAGTTGATAAAGTAGTTTGATTTGAAAATAGTTCAAAAATCATCTATATCGAACCATGTTCATCTCGAGCCATACCCATATTTTTGTTTTTATATTCGCTTGTAGTTGACTTGATTGTCAGAGCAATAATAGACTTATTTTCACATTTTATTGTCATTCGATTATAAGATAAAGAAGAATTATTGGTCACGCCTTTGTTTGAAAAGTAATATCCATCTTGCATGAAAGAAAGTTCATTTTTAACAAGTTAAACTTTTAGATGACTTTCTATGCATAACCTTCATTCTAATTTTGTGCTAAACCAATAGTGACCATGTTTATCCGTTCATAATCAACAATTATTCATTAAAAAAAAAAAACTTTTAGGTCTTCTTTGATGATGCATGACTTGCAGTGTCAATGGAGAGAGAGATTCTAACCTGGAGAGAGAGACAAACAGAAGC
>NW_019268082.1:0-5131 GCF_002742605.1 Olea europaea var. sylvestris
ATGAAGAGGCCAGAAGAAAAGATGTAGACACGGACCAATCACATGCCCTTGTCACAGTGAACCGGGGCAGACAACAAGGAGACTTTCGAGGCAGGGGGAGAGGTAGAAGCAAAAGTAGGGGTAGATCTATAGATTGAAGGAAGCCTACTTATAAGTACTACTATAGTGGTATGGAGGGCCACTTGAAGAAGAACTGCAGAAAATTGCTACGAGAGCAAGGCCACAACAGTTCGCAGCCGAAAAATAAGGAGAGACACTAGTAACTATTTCTGGAGAGGTGGCTATCTGCTCCATCCATGAGGAGACATGTCTTCATGTCTCAAACCAAGATATTGAGTGGGTAATAGACACTGCAGCATCTTATCACGCCACTTCACGTAAAGATCTCTTCACAATATACAAAGCCGGTGACTTTGGTGCAGTGAAGATGGGAAATACCAGTTCTTCTAAGATTATAGGAATTGATGATATTAAGATACAAACGAACCTCGGGTGTAAAATAACCTTGAAGGATGTTCGACATGTACCTGATCTTCGGCTAAATCTACTTTCAGGGATAGCCCTTGACAAATAGGGCTATGTCAATCAATTTAGCAATGGCACATGGAAAATGATGAAAGGTTCCATGGTTGTCGCTCGAGGACATATATGTGGCACTTTATACAAGACTCATCTGAAAATGCATGCGGATAGCCTCAACGTAGTAGAACGTGAACCTTCTCAAAATTTGTGGCACCAAAGACTTGGTCACATGAGTGAAAAGGGAATGTCTACTTTGACAAAGAAGGAGCTAATCACAGTTGCTAAGGGAGCTGAGCTAGAACCTTGCACTCACTGTCTATTTGGTAAGAAAAATAGAGTCTCCTTCAATTTCTCTTCTACGAGACGATCAGAGTTGCTCAATCTAGTACACTCTGATGTTTGTGGTCCCTTGGAGGTTGAATCACTAGGCGGTAACAAGTATTTTTAACATTCATTGATGACGCTTCTCGAAAGGTATGGGTATATTTCTTGAAGACAAAGGACCAAGTATTGAATTACTTCAAATCATTTCATGCCATGGTAGAGCGTGAAATAGGAAAGAAGCTGAAATGTCTCCGCACAAATAATGGAGGTGAGTATACTTCCAAAGAGTTTGATGCCTATTGCAAGACATACGGCATTCGACATGAGAAGATAGTCCCACGTACTCCACAACATAATGGAGTCGCTGAGAGGATGAATCGGACAATCATGGAAAAGGTCAGAAGCATGATAAGTATGGCTAAGCTGCCAAAGCCATTTTGGGGAGAAGCTGTTCGAACATCCTGCTACTTGATCAACAGATCACCATCTGTACCGTTAAATTTTGAAATTCCGGAGAAAGTATGGTCTGGTAAATATCCCTCCTACTCTCACCTGAGAGTATTTGGCTGTTTAGCCTTTACACATGTATCCAAGGAGCTAAGACAAAAGCTAGATGCAAGGACCACTCCATGCATCTTTATAGGCTATGGAGATGAGGAATTTGGATACATATTATGGGACCCAAAGACAAAGAAGGTCATCAGAAGCAGGGACGTAGTGTTCTATGAAAACCAAACATTAGAAGACATTGAAAATCCCTCAATATCTCCTAATTCTAATTTTGGTGCCCAAAATATTGCTCCAAATCCAGCACAAACACAATTCACCATAGATAACGACGATGTGTATGAGGAAATGCCGGAAGCAGAACAGGAGGATGAAGAAGGGGATATTGATCAGGGGGAGTCACAATCCTCTTCACCAGATGTTGTTGGACCATCACATCAGCCAGATGATGATGTACCTCCTGAAATTAACGATCCACAGGTAAGAAGATCTGAACGAGGACGGATTTCATCAACGAGATATCAAGAATCAGAGTACCTTTTGGTCACTGACGAAGGAGAGCCAGAGAGCTTTCAGGAAGTACAAACTCATGTAAACAAAGACAAGTGGATACAAGCAATGCAGGATGAGATGGAGTCACTGCAGAAAATCAAACATATGAGTTAGTTGAGCTTCCAAAGGGAAAGAAGACATTAAGGAATAAATAGATTTTCAAGCTCAAGAAAGATGGCAGCGGAAAGGTGGTAAAACATAAAGCCCGTTTGGTAGTCAAAGGATTTCTTCAGAAGAAGGGAGTTGACTTTGACGAGATTTTTTCACCTGTTGTAAAAATGGCCTCAATTCGAGTTATCCTTGGACTAGTAGCCAGTCTGAATCTAGAGCTTGAACAGATGGATGTCAAAACAGCATTTCTTCATGATGATTTATATGAAGAAATTTATATGGAGCAGCCAGAAGGTTTTGAAGTTTCAGGGAAAGAAAACTTTGTTTGTAAGCTAAAGAAGAGCTTATATGGTCTTAAGCAAGCACCTAGACAATGGTACAAAAGGTTTGACTCTTTCATGGTGAGTCAAGGCTATAAAAGAACAACTGCGGATCAGTGCATTTATATTCAACACTTTTCGGATGGAAATTTTGTTGCTCTTTTATTGTATGTAGACGACATGCTGATCGTCGGACAAGATGCAACAAAAATCAAGCAGCTGAAGAAGGAACTCTCCAAGTTCTTCGACATGAAGGACTTAGGCTCAGCTCAACAGATTTTGGGAATGCACATAACTCGAGATAGGAAAAATAGAAGGTTGTGGCTATCCCAAGAGAAGTATGTTGAACGAGTGATCAAGAGATTCAACATGCATAATGCCAAACCTGTTAACACTCCATTAGCAAACCACTTCAAGTTGAGCAAAAGTTCATGCCCCTCATCCAAGAAAGAGATAGAGGAAATGTCATTGATACCTTATTCTTCAGCAGTTGGAAGCCTGATGTATGCCATGGTATGTACAAGGCCAGATATTGCCCATGCAGTAGGCATGGTGAGTCGTTTTCTTTCTAATCCTGGAAAGGAATATTGGGAGGCAGTCAAGTGGATTCTCAGGTACCTCAGAGGTACATCAAAGATATGTTTGTGCTACGGGGGAGCTGATCCAATCTTGGAAGGTTTTACAGATTCAGATATGGCGGGAGTCTTTACAGTAGAAAATCTACTTCAGGATTTCTCTACACTTTTGCAGGGGGAGCTGTTTCATGGCAGTCAAGACTACAAAAGTGTGTTACTTTATCTACAACAGAAGCAGAATATATTGCAGTGACAGAAGCAGGTAAAGAAATGTTGTGGTTAAAGAGATTTCTCCAAGAATTAAGGATCAAGCAGAAAGATTATAAAGTACACTGTGACAGTCAGAGTGCTCTTGACTTGAGTAAGAACTCAATGTATCACTCTCGAACAAAGCACATTGACATTCGCTATCACTGGATAAGAGAGGTGATGGATCAACAACTGTTGAGACTAGTAAAGATTCACACAAATGAGAATCCATCAGATATGTTAACAAAGGTGGTTACATGGGAGAAGTTAGAGCTATGCAGAGACATAGCCGGGTTGGTTGTCAGACAACAATTGATTTAAATACGACTGGAGGGGGAGAATTGATATATTCCAGCGTATTTTTGCCGTATTACAGCTGCAATTTTGGAGTTTTTTCCAGCTGAAGAAATTGAAAAATCAACCATGCAAAAGGAAGACAATTTCAATTAAAATTCTTCAGCCACCTTACCTCCCACATGCTAGAAGCTCCCAACCGCCTCAGACGTTGCAGCCACCATTTTCTGATTCATGCATTAAATTACAGTTGGAAATTTGAATGAAAACAGCCTGGTTTCATGCATTTTCATGGCAGCTCTTTGGCAGAATTTTTAGGCAGTTGGCTGGCAATTTTTGGACCAGAAAATTGAGGCGGTTTGTTTGGCAGATTTTGGGCCATAATTTATGGCGGTTCTTGCAACATTTTTCTCTATAAATAGGGGTGTTTACCAAGAGAATTAAAAAAAGCCACAATAGAGAGAGGGTAAGGCCACAATAAAAGAGAGATTCCTTCCCACGAGAGAAAGAGAAAAAAGAGGGTAGAAAAGAGAAATAAAAGAGAGATTCGAGAGACTCTTTTGAGAGGTTTTTTTGTTGAGAGTTTGTAAACTCCATTGTAAATTCTATTCAAGTAGAAATAGAATTATTTTTCCTCTTTTATTTTCTCTTCACGTGATCGGAGAATCACAACAAGTTATAGGTAAGGACGACCTATGAACACATGTTTATTGTTCACAGTACAACATAACGTAAGCCTATATCATTGGGTACAGATGAAACATTATGCCACTTGGTGATCATAACAACTGGACGATAATAGAGAACTTGGCCTGGACAAAGAGAATATTAGCCCATACATAGTTGACCCCATTAACCAGCCACTGGCCTTTCGCGAAGTGGGAAACTGATTTCATTAGGCGGGTGTCCACCAAAAAGAGAGGGATAGAATACACAATAGTAGATGTTGACTAATTCACAAAGTGGAGATCACCAAAGCCAACACCTACAAGTTCATTAGAAAGAATATCATATACTGCTTTGGCAGTCCTCATTTGTTAATCTTGAACAATAGGACTCAATTCATAAGGAAGAAGTTAAATGCCAAATGCGAAAAACATAGAATACGTGTGGAAAATAACCTATTATCCACAGTCTAATGGTCAAGTTGAAGTTGTGAATAAGATCATCGAACATACGCTGAAAAGAAAGTTGGAAGACATGATAGGGCATGGTCTAAAGAACTACCTCATGTACCCTAGTCTTATAGAATAATAGCAAGAACAGTCACTGGCGAAACATATTTTGCGATGGCATACAGAGAGGAAGCCATGATTCCAGTGAAAGCTAGAGTACCATCAGTCACGACAAGTGGACCTGAATATGCTGGATGAAAGGATGGTCAAATCTCAATGGCAATTCGCTACCTACTAGAGGAAAATAACTAGATATTACAACTCCAAGATCCAGATCAGATACTTTAGAATGGGTAAGCTTCTCGCAAATAATGAAAAAGGATAGGGTATGCTTAGTCATACCACCTGTGAATGACACTACCTAATCACAAAAGTTGTCCAACCTGCCCCATCAACTGCAAGATGCTGACAAGAAAGCAATCAAATATTCATGGAATGTAACACACATTTAGCCATATTCTAATAATTAGAATTCAACGTATTTGTTTATTTTTCTACTTTC
>NW_019268083.1:0-5130 GCF_002742605.1 Olea europaea var. sylvestris
CGGACACCGTGCGCAAAAGTTACGCTCAATTCTTAGTCCGCCGACTCTCCAAGCGTTCTCAATATACAAGCGCTCATTCCCTCAAAAATGGTCAAAATCACTCGTACGTCACGACGAAGAGGTGAGTTCAATCCAAAACGATCGCTACATTTCCAAAAAGTACTTATGGGCCCAAAACGGACACCGTGTACAAAAGTTACGCTTAATTCTTCGTCCGCCGACTCTCCAAGCGTTCTCAGTATACAAGTGCTTATTCTTTTGAAAAATGGCCAAAATCACTCGTACGTCACGATGAAGTGGTGAGTTCAATCCAAAACGGTCGCTACATTTCCCAAAAGTACTTATGGGCCCAAAACGGACACCGTGTACAAAAGTTACGCTTAATTCTTCGTCCGCCGACTCTCCAAGCGTTCTCAGTATACAAGTGCTTATTCTTTTGAAAAATGGCCAAAATCACTCGTACGTCACGATGAAGTGGTGAGTTCAATCCAAAACGGTCGCTACATTTCCCAAAAGTACTTATGGGCCCAAAACGGACACCGCGTGCAAAAGTTGCGCTCAATTCTTCGTCCACCGACTCTCCAAGCGTTCTCGATATGCAAGCGCTCATTCCTTCGAAAATGGCCAAAATCACTCGTACGTCACGATGAAGTGGTGAGTTCAATCCAAAACCGTCGCTACATTTCCGAAAAGTTCAAATGGGCCCAAAACGGACACTGTGTGCAAAAGTTGTGCTCAATTCTTCGTCCGCCGACTCTCCAAGCGTTCTCAGTATACAAGCGCTTATTTTTTTGAAAAATGGCCAAAATCACTCGTACGTCATGATGAAGTGGTGAGTTCAATCCAAAACGGTCGCTACATTTTCGAAAAGTACTTACGGGCCCAAAACGGAAACCGCGTGCAAAAGTTGCGCTCAATTCTTCGTCCGCCGACTCTCCAAGCGTTCTCAGTATACAAGCGCTTATTTTTTTGAAAAATGGCCAAAATCACTCGTACGTCATGATGAAGTGGTGAGTTCAATCCAAAACGGTCGCTACATTTCCAAAAAGTACTTACGGGCCCAAAACGGAAACCGCGTGCAAAAGTTGCGCTCAATTCTTCGTCTGCCGACTCTCCAAGCGTTCTCAATATACAAGCGCTCATTCTTTCGAAAAATGGCCAAAATCACTCGTACGTCACGATGAAGTGGTGAGTTCAATCCAAAAGGGTCGCTACATTTCCAAAAAGTACTTATGGGCCCAAAACGGACACCGTGTGCAAAAGTTACGCTCAATTCTTCGTCCGCCGACTCTCCAAGCGTTCTCAGTATACAAGTGCTTATTCCTTTGAAAAATGGCCAAAATCACTCGTACGTCACAATGAAGTGGTGAGTTCAATCCAAAACGGTCGCTACATTTCCAAAAAGTACTTATGGGCCCAAAACGGACACCGCGTGCAAAAGTTACGCTCAATTCTTCGTCCGCCGACTCTCCAAGCGTTCTCAATATACAAGCGCTCATTGCTTCGAAAAATGGCCTAAATCACTCGTACGTCACGATGAAGAGGTGAGTTCAATCCAAAACGATCGCTACATTTCCAAAAAGTTCTTATGGGCCCAAAACGGACACCGCGTGCAAAAGTTGCTTTCAATTCTTCGTCTGCTGACTCTCCAAGCATTCTAAACATGCAAGTGCTAATTCTTTTGAAAAATCATCAAAATCCCTCGTACGTCACGATGAAGTGGTGAGCTCAATCCAAAACGGTCGCTACATTTCCAAAAAGTTCTTATGGGCCCAAAACGGACACCGTGTGCAAAAGTTACGCTCAATTCTTCGTCCGTCGACTCTCCAAGCGTTCTCAGTATACAAGCGCTCATTCCTTCGAAAAATGGCCTAAATCACTCGTACGTCACGATGAAGTGGTGAGCTCAATCCAAAACGGTCGCTACATTTCCAAAAAGTTCTTATGGGCCCAAAACGGACACCGTGTGCAAAAGTTACGCTCAATTCTTCGTCCGTCGACTCTCCAAGCGTTCTCAATATACAAGCGATCATTCCTTCAAAAAATGGCCAAAATCACTCGCACGTCACGACGAAGTGGTGAGCTCGATCCAAAACGATCGCTACATTTCCAAAAAGTACTTATGGGCCCAAAACGGACACCGCGTGCAAAAGTTGCGCTCAATTCTTCCTCCGCCGACTCTCCAAGCGTTCTCAATATACAAGCGCTCATTCCTTCGAAAAATGGCCTAAATCACTCGTACGTCACGATGAAGTGGTGAGTTCAATCCAAAACGATCGCTACATTTCCAAAAAGTTCTTATGGCCCAAAACGGACACCGTGTGCAAAAGTTACGGTCAATTCTTCGTCCGCCGACTCTCCAAGCGTTCTAAATATGCAAGTGCTTATTCTTTTGAAAAATGGCCAAAATCACTCGTACGTCATGACGAAGTGGTGAGTTCAATCCAAAACGGTCGCTACCTTTCCAAAAAGTACTTATGGGCCCAAAAATGACACCGTGCGCAAAAGTTACGCTCAATTCTTAGTCCGCCGACTCTCCAAGCGTTCTCAATATACAAGCGCTCATTCCTTCGAAAAATGGCCAAAATCACTGGTACGTCACGACGAAGTGGTGAGCTCAATCCAAAACGGTCGCTACATTTCCAAAATGTACTTATGGGCCCAAAACGGACACCGCGTGGAAAAGTTACGCTCAATTCTTCGTCCGTCGACTCCCCAAGCATTCTAAATATGCAAGTGCTCATTCTTTTGAAAAATCGTTAAAATCCCTCATACGTCACGTTGAAGTGGTGAGTTCAATCAAAAACGGTCGCTACATTTTCAAAAAGTTCTTATGGGCCCAAAACGGACACCGTGTGCAAAAGTTACGCTCAATTCTTCGTCTACCGACTCTACAAGCGTTCTCAGTATACAAGCGCTCATTCCTTCGAAAAATGGCCAAAATCACTCGTACGTCACGATGAAGTGGTGAGTTCAATCCAAAACGGTCGCTACATTTCCAAAAAGTACTTATGGGCCCAAAACTGACACCGCGTGCAAAAGTTGCGCTCAATTTTTTGTCCGCCGACTCTCCAAGCATTCTCAATATACAAGCGCTCATTCCTTCGAAAAATGGCCAAAATCGATCGTACGTCACGATGAAGTGGTGAGTTCTATCCAAAACGGTCGCTACATTTTCGAAAAGTTCTTATGGGCCCAAAACGGACACCGTGTACAAAAGTTGCGCTCAATTCTTCGTCCGTCGACTCTCCAAGCGTTCTCAGTATACAAGTGCTTATTCTTCTGAAAAATGGCCAAAATCGCTCGTACGTCACGATGAAGTGGTGAGTTCAATCCAAAACGGTCGCTACATTTCCAAAAAGTACTTATGGGCCCAAAATGGACACCGCGTGCAAAAGTTGCGCTCAATTCTTCGTCCGCCGACTCTCCAAGCGTTCTCAATATACAAGTGCTCATTCCTTCGAAAAATGGCCAAAATCACTCGTACGTCACAATATAGTGGTGAGGTCAATCCAAAACGGTCGCTACACTTCCGAAAAGTTCTTATGGGCCCAAAATGGACACCGTGTGCAAAAGTTACGCTCAATTCTTCGTCCGCCGACTCTCCAAGCGTTCTCAATATACAAGCACTCAATCCTTCGAAAAATGGCCTAAATCACTCGTACGTCATGACGAAGTGGTGAGTTCAATCCAAAACGGTCGCTACCTTTCCAAAAAGTACTTATGGGCCCAAAAAGGACACCGTGCGCAAAAGTTACGCTCAACTCTTAGTCCGCCGACTCTCCAAGCGTTCTCAATATACAAGCGCTCATTCCTTCGAAAAATGGCCAAAATCACTAGTACGTCACGACGAAGTGGTGAGCTCAATCCAAAACGGTCGCTACATTTCCAAAAAGTACTTATGGGCCCAAAACGGACACCGCGTGGAAAAGTTACGCTCAATTCTTCGTCCGTCGACTCCCCAAGCATTCTAAATATTCAAGTGCTCATTCTTTTGAAAAATCATTAAAATCCCTCATACGTCACGTTGAAGTGGTGAGTTCAATCCAAAACGGTCGCTACATTTCCAAAAAGTTCTTATGGGCCCAAAACGGACACCGTGTGCAAAAGTTACGCTCAATTCTTCGTCCGTCGACTCTCTAAGCGTTCTAAATATGCAAGTGCTCATTCGTTCGAAAAATTGCCAAAATCACTCGTACGTCACGATGAAGTGGTGATTTCAATCCAAAACGGTCGCTACATTTCCAAAAAGTACTTATGGGCCCAAAACGGACACCGCGTTCAAAAGTTGCGCTCATTTCTTCGTCCGTCGACTCTCCAAGCGTTCTCAATATACAAGTGCTCATTCCTTCGAAAAATGGCCTAAATCACTCGTACGTCACGATGAAGTGGTGAGCTCAATCCAAAACGATCGCTACATTTCCAAAAAGTTCTTATGGGCCCAAAACGGACACCGCGTGCAAAAGTTGCGCTCAATTCTTCGTCTGCTGACTCTCCAACCATTCTAAACATGCGAGTGCTGATTCTTTTGAAAAATCATCAAAATCCCTCGTACGTCACGACGAAGTGGTGAGTACAATCGAAAACGGTCGCTACATTTTCTAAAAGTTCTTATGGGCCCAAAATGGACACTGTGTGCAAAAGTAACGCTCAATACTTCGTCCTCCGACTCTCCAACCGTTCTAAATATGTAAGTGCTCATTCTTTCGAAAAATGGCCAAAATCCCTTCTACGTCACAACGAAGTGGTGAGATCAATCCAAAACGGTCGCTACATTTCCAAAAAGTAATTATGGGCCCAAAACGGACACCGTGCGCAAAAGTTACGCTCAATTCTTAGTCCGCCGACTCTCCAAGCGTTCTCAATATACAAGCGCTCATTCCCTCAAAAATGGTCAAAATCACTCGTACGTCACGACGAAGAGGTGAGTTCAATCCAAAACGATCGCTACATTTCCAAAAAGTACTTATGGGCCCAAAACGGACACCACGTGCAAAAGTCGCGCTCAATTCTTCGTCCGTCGACTCCCCAAGCAATCTAAATATGTAAGTGCTAATTCTTTTGAAAAATCGTCAAAATCCCTCGTACGTCACGATGAAGTGGTGAGTTCAATCCAAAACGGTCGCTACA
>NW_019268084.1:0-5128 GCF_002742605.1 Olea europaea var. sylvestris
GGAACAAAAATAGCTCCGGGTGTAATTTCGTCATTTTTCGCGACTGTGTCGAAATTGGTTAAATTTGACTGGTTGATCGGAAACAAAAACCGCGCCGACGGTAATTTCGTCATTTTTCGCGACTGTGTCGAACTGGGCTCAAATTTGACAGGTTGATCGGGAACCAAAATCGCGCCGGGTGTAATTTCTGCATTTTTCGCGACTGTGTCGAAATTGGCTAAATTTTGACTGGTTGATCGGAAACAAAAACTCCACCGGGGGCAATTTCGTCATTTTCTCGACTGTGTCGTAATTGGCTGAAGTTTGGCCGTTTGATCGGAAATGAAAACCGCGCCGGCTGTAATTTCGCCATTTTCCTCGACTGTGTCGGAATGGGCTCAAATTTGACAGGTTGATCGGGAACAAAAATCGCCCCGGGTGTAATTTCGTCATTTCTCGCGACTGTGTCGGAATGGGCTCAAATATGACAGTGTGATAGGAAACAAAAACCGCGCCGGGCAATTTCGTCATTTTTCTCGACTGTGTCGGAATTGGCTGAAATTTGGCAGTTTGATCTGAAATAAAAATCGCGCCGGGGGCATTTTCGTCATTTTTCTTGACTGTGTCGGAATGGGCTCAAATTTGACAGGTTGATCGGGAACAAAAACAGCACCGGGTGTAATTTCGTAATTTTTCGCGACTGTGTCGGAATGGGCTCAAATTTGACAGTTTAATCGGAAACAAAAATCGCGCCGGGGGCAATTTCGTCATTTTCCTCGACTGTGTCGGAATTGGCTGAAATTTGGCAGTTTGATCGGAAATAAAAATCGCGCCGGCGGCGATTTCGTCATTTTTCTCGACTGTGTCGGAATGGGCTCAAATTTGACAGGTTGATCGGGAACAAAAATCGCGCTGGGGGCAATTTCGTCATTTTTCTCGACTGTGTCGGAATTGGCTGAAATTTGGCAGTTTGATCTGAAATAAAAATCGCACCGGGGGCAATTTCGTCATTTTTCTCGACGATGTCGAAATGGGCTAAAATTCAACAGGTTGATCGGAAACAAAAATCGCGCCGGGTGTAATTTCGTCAATTTTCTTGACTGTGTCGGAATTCGCTGAAATTTGGCTGTTTGATTGGAAATAAAAATCGAGCCGAAGGCAATTTCGTCGTATTTCTCGACTATGTCGGAATGGGCTCAAATTTGACAGGTTTATCGGGAACAAAAATCGCGCCGGGTGTAATTTCGTCATTTTTCGCGACTGTGTCGGAATTGGCTAAAATTTGATTTGTTGATCGGAAACAAAAATCGCGCCGGGGGCAATTTCGTCATTTTTCTCGACTGTGTCGGAATGCGCTCAAATTTGACAGTTTGATCGGAAACAAAAATTGCGCCGGGGGTAATTTCGTCATTTTTTCTCGACTGTGTTGGTATTTGCTGAAATTTGACAGTTTGATCGGAAATAAAAATCGTATCGTCGGCAATTTCGTCATTTTTCTTGACTGTGTCGGAATAGGCTCAAATTTGACAGGTTGGTCGGGAACAAAAACCGCGCCGGGGGCAATTTCGTCATTTTTATCGACTGTGTCGGAATTGGCTGAAATTTGGCCGTTTGATCGGAAATAAAAATCGAGCCGACGGCAATTTCGTCATTTTTCTCGGCTGTGTCGGAATGGGCTCAAATTTGACAGGTTGATCGGGAACAAAAATAGCTCCGGGTGTAATTTTGTCATTTTTCGCGACTGTGTCGGAATTGGTTAAATTTGACAGGTTGATCGGAGACAAAAACCGCGTCGACGGTAATTTCGTCATTTTTCTCCACTGTGTCGGAATTGGCTTAATTTTTTTCAGTTTGATCGGAAACAAAAATCGCGCCGGGGGCAATTTCGTCATTTTTCGTGACTGTGTCGAACTGGGCTCAAATTTGACAGGTTGATCGGGAACCAAAATCGCGCCGGGTGTAATTTCGTCATTTTCCGCGACTGTGTCGAAATTGGCTAAATTTTGACTGGTTGATCGGAAATAAAAACTCCGCCGGGGGCAATTTCGTCATTTTCTCGACTGTGTCGAAATTGGCTGAAATTTGGCTGTTTGATCGGAAATAAAAATCGGGCCGGCTGTAATTTCGTCATTTTCCTCGACTGTGTCGGAATGGGCTCAAATTTGACAGGTTGATCGGGAACAAAAATAGTGCCGGGTGTAATTTCGTCATTTCTCGCGACTGTGTCGGAATTGGTTATATTCGACTGGTTGATCGTAAACAAAAATCGCGCCGAGGGCAATTTCGTCATTTTTCTCGACTGTGTCGGAATTGGTTGAAATTTTTCAATTTGATCGGAAATAAAAATCGCGCCGGCGGCAATTTTGTCATTTTTCTCGACTGTGTCGGAATGGGCTCAAATTTGACAGGTTTATCGGGAACAAAAATCGCGTGGGGTGTAATTTCGTCATTTTTTGCGACTGTGTCGGAATTGGCTAAATTTTGACTTGTTGATAGGAAACAAAAATCGCGTCGGGGGCAATTTCATCATTTTTCTCGACTGTGTCGGAATTGGCTGAAATTTGGCAGTTTGATCTGAAATAAAAATCACGCCGGGGGCAATTTCGTCATTTTTCTCGACTGTGTCGGAATGGGCTCAAATTTGACAGTTTGATCGGAATCAAAAATCGCGCCGGGGGCAATTTCGTCATTTTTCTCGACTGTGTCGGAATTTGCTGAAATTTGGAAGTTTGATCGAAAATAAAAATCGTGCCGGCGGCAATTTCGTCGTTTTTCTCGACTGTGTCGGAATGGGCTCAAATTTGACAGGTTGATCGGGAACAAAAACCACGCCGGGGGCAACTTCGTTATTATCCTCGACTGTGTCGGAATTGGCTGAAATTTGGCAGTTTGATCTGAAAGAAAAATCGCGCCAGGGGCAATTTCGTCATTTTTCTCGATTGTGTCGGAATGGGCTCAAATTTAACAGGTTGATCGGGAACAAAAACTGCGCCGGGTGTAATTTTGTCATTTTTCGCGACTGTGTTGGAATTGGCTAAAATTTGACTGGTTCATCGGAAACAAAAATCGCGTCAGGGGCAATTTCGTCATTTTTCTCGACTGTGTCGGAATTGGCTGAAATTTGGCAGTTTGATCGGAAATAAAAATCGCGCCGGCGGCAATTTCGTCATTTTTCTCGACTGTGTCGGAATTGGCTGAAATTTGGCAGTTTGATCTGAAATAAAAATCGCCCCGGGGGCAATTTCGCCATTTTTCTCGACCGTGTCGGAATGGGCTCAAATTTGACAGGTTGATCCGGAACAAAAATAGCGCCGGGTTTAATTTCGTCATTTTTCACGACTGTGTCGGAATTGGCTAAAATTTGACTGGTTGATCGGAAACAAAAACTGCGCCAAGGGCAATTTCATCATTTTTCTCGACTGTGTCGGAATTGGCTGAAATTTGGCAGTTTGATCGGAAATAAAAATCGCGCCGGCGGCAATTCTTCATTTTTCTCAACTGTGCCAGAATGGGCTCAAATTTGACAGGTTGATCGGGAACAAAAATTGAGCCGGGGGCAATTTCGTCATTTTTCACGACGATGTCGGAATGGGCTGAAATTTAACAGGTTGATCGGAAACAAAAATCGCGCCGGGGGCGATTTCGTCATTTTTCGCGACTGTGTCGGACGGGGCTCAAATTTGATAGGTTGATCGGGAACCAAAATCGCGCCGGATGTAATTTTGTCGTTTTCCGCGACTGTGTCGGAATTGGCTAAATTTTGACTGGTTGGTCGGAAACAAAAACTGCGCCGGGGGCAATTTCGTCATTTTCTCGACTGTGTCGAAATTGGCTGAAATTTGGCCGTTTGATCGGAAATAAAAATCGCGCTGGGGGCAATTTCGTCATTTTCTCGACTGTGTCGAAATTGGCTGAAATTTGGCCGTTTGATCGGAAATAAAAATCGCGCCGGCTGTAGTTTCGTCATTTTTCTCGACGGTGTCGGAATGGGCTCAAATTTGACAGGTTGATCGGGAAGAAAAATAGTGCCGGGTGTAGTTTCGTCATTTCTCGCGACTGTGTCGGAGTTGGTTAAATTCGACTGGTTGATCGGAAACAAAAACCAAACCGAGGGCAATTTCGTCATTTTTCTCGACTGTGTCGGAATTGGCTGAAATTTTTCAGTTTGATCGGAAATAGAAATCGCGCCGGCGGCAACTCCGTCATTTTTCTCGACTGTGTCGGAATGGGATCAAATTTGACAGGTTTATCGGGAACAAAAATCGCGCCAGGTGTAATTTCGTCATTTTTCGCGACTGTGTCGGAATTGGTTAAAATTTGACTTGTTGATGGGAAACAAAAACCGCGTCGGGGGCAATTTCGTCATTTTTCTCGACTGTGTCGGAATAGGATGAAATTTGGCTGTTGGATCTGAAATAAAAATCGCGCCGTGGGCAGTTTCGTCATTTTTCTCGACTGTGTCGGAATGTGCTCAAATTTGACAGTTTGATCGGAAACGAAAATCGCGCCGGGGGCAATTTCGTCATTTTTCTCGACTGTGTCGGAATTTGTTGAAATTTGGCAGTTTGATAGGAAATAAAAATCGTGCCGGCGGCAATTTCGTCATTTTTTTCGACTGTGTCGGAATGGGCTCAAATTTGACAGGTTGATCGGGAACAAAAACCGTGCCGGGGGCAATTTCGTTATTTTCCTCGACTGTGTCGGAATTGGCTGAAATTTTATAGTTTGATCTGAAAGAAAAATCGCGCCGGGGGCAATTTCGACATTTTTCTCGACTGTGTCGGAATGGGCTCGAATTTGACAGGTTGATCGGGAACAAAAATCGCGCCGGGTGTAATTTCATCGTTTTTTGCGACTGTGTCGGAATTGGCTAAAATTTGACTGGTTCATCGGAAACAAAAACCGCGCCGGGGGTAATTTCGTCATTTTTCTCGACTGTGTCGGAATTGGCTGAAATTTGGCAGTTTGATCTGAAATAAAAATCGCCCCGGGGGCAATTTCGCCATTTTACTCGACTGTGTCGAAATGGGCTCAAATTTGACAGGTTGATAGGGAATAAAAATAGGGCCGGGTTTAATTTCGTCATTTTTCACGACTGTGTCGGAATTGGCTAAAATTTGACTGGTTGATCGGAAACAAAAATCGCGCC
>NW_019268085.1:0-5128 GCF_002742605.1 Olea europaea var. sylvestris
CGAAAAATGGCCGAAATCCATCGTACGTCACGACGAAGTTGTGAGTTCAATCCAAAAAGGTCGCTACATTTCCAAAAAGTACTAATGGTCCTAAAACGGACACCTTGTACAAAAGTTACGCTCAATTCTTAGTACGCCGGCAATCCAAGCATTCCAAATATGCAGGTGCTCACTCTTTCGAAAAATGGCCAAAATGCCTAATACGTCACGACGAAGTTGTGAGTTCAACCCAAAACGGTCGCTACATTTCCAAAAAGTACATATGGTCCCAAAACGGACACCGGGTCCAAAAGTTACGCTCAATTCTTCGTACGTCGACAATCCAAGCGTTCCAAATATGCAAGTGCTCATTCTTTCAAAAAATGGCCGAAATCCCTCGTACGTCATGACAAGGTTGTGAGTTCAATCCAAAACGGTCGCTACATTTCCAAAAAGTACTTATGGTCCCAAAACGGACACCGTGTGCAAAAGTTACGCTCAATTCTTCTTAAGCCGACAATCCAAGCTTTCCAAATATGCAAGTGCTCATTCTTTCGAAAAATGGCCGAAATCCCTCATACGTCACGATGAAGTTGTGAGTTAAATCCAAAACGGTCGCTACATTTCCAAAAAGTACATATGGGCCCAAAACGGGCAACGGGCGCAAAAGTTACGCTCAATTCTTGGTACGCCGACAATCCAAGCGTTCCAAATATGCAAGTGCTCACACTTTCGAAAAATGACCGAAATCCCTCATACGTCACGACGAAGTGGTGAGTTCAATCCAAAATGGTCGCCACATTTCCAAAAAGGACTTACGGGCCCAGAAGGGACACCGGATGCAAAAGTTTCGCTCAATTCTTCGTACGCCAACAATCCAAGTGTTCCAAATATGCAAGTGCTCATTCTTTCGAAAAATGGCCAAAATCCCTCATACGTCACGACGAAGTTGTGAGTTAAATCCTAAACGGTCGCTACATTTCCAGAAAAGACTTACGGGCCCAAAACGGACACCGGGTGCAAAAGTTACGCTCAATTCTTTGTACGCCGACAATCCAAGCGTTCCAAATATGCAAGTGCTCACACTTTCGAAAAATGAACGAAATCCCTGATACGTCACGATGAAGTGGTGAGTTCAATCCAAAACGGTCGCTACATTTCCAAAAAGTACTTATGATCCTAAAACGGACACCGTGTGCAAAAGTTACGCTCGATTCTTCGTACGTCGGCAATCCAAGCGTTCCAAATATGCAAGTGCTCACTCTTTCGAAAAATGGCCGGAATCCCTCATACGTCGCGACTAAGTTTGGAGTTCAATCCAAAACGGTCGCTACATTTCCAAAAAGTACTTATGGTCCCAAAAAGGACACCGGGTCAATTCTTCGTACGACGACAATCCAAGCGTTCCAAATATGCAAGTGCTCACTCTTTCGAAAAATGGTTGAAATCCCATGTAGTCACGACGAAGTTGTGAGTTCAATCCAAATCGGTCGCTACATTTCCAAAAAGTACTTATGGTCCCAAAACAGACACCGTGTGCAAAAGTTACGCTTAATTCTTCGTACGCCGGCAATCCAAGCGTTCCAAATATGCAAGTGCTCACTCTTTCGAAAATTGGCCGAAATCCCTCATACGTCACGACGAAGTCATGAGTTCAATCCGAAACGGTCTCTACATTTCCAAAAGGTACTTATGGTCCCAAAACGAACACCGAGTGCAAAAGTTGCGCTCAATTCTTCGTACGTCTACAATCCAGGCGTTCCAAATATGCAAGTGCTCATTCTTTCGAAAAATGGCCGAAATCCCTCGTACGTCACGATGAAGTTGTGAGTTCAATCCAAAACGGTCGCTACATTTCCAAAAAGTACTTATGGTCCCAAAACGGACACCGTGTGCAAAAGTTACGCTCAATTCTTCGTACGCCGGCAATCCGAGCGTTCCAAATATGCATGTGCTCACACTTTGGAAAAATGGCCGAAATCCCTCATACGTCACGACGAAGTGGTGAGTTCAATCCAAAACAGTCGCTACATTTCCAAAAAGTACTTATGGTCCAAAAACGGACACCGTGTGCAAAAGTTGCGCTCAATTCTTCGTACGCCTGTAATCCAAGCGTTCCAAATATGCAAGTGCTCACTCTTTCGAAAAATGGTCGAAATCCCTCATACGTCACGACGAAGTGGTGAGTTCAATCCAAAACGGTCGCTACATTTCGAAAAAGTAATTATGGGCTCAAAACGGACACCGTGTGCAAAAGTTACGCTCGATTCTTCGTACGCCGGCAATCCAAGCGTTCCAAATATGCAAGTGCTCATACTTTGGAAAAATGGCCGAAATCCCTCATATGTCACGATGAAGTGGTGAGTTCAATCCAAAACGGTCGCTACATTTCGAAAAAGTAATTATGGGCTCAAAACGGACACCGTGTGCAAAAGTTACGCTCGATTCTTCGTACGCCGGCAATCCAAGCGTTCCAAATATGCAAGTGCTCACTCTTTCGAAAAATGGCCGGAATCCCTCATACGTCGCGACTAAGTTTGGAGTTCAATCCAAAATGGTCGCTACATTTCCAAAAAGGACTTACGGGCCCAAAACGGACGCCGGGTGCAAAAGTTACGCTCAATTCTTCGTACGCCGACAATCCAAGCGTTCCAAATATGCAAGTGCTCACACTTTGGAAAAATGGCCAAATCCCTCATATGTCACGATGAAGTGGTGAGTTCAAGCCAAAATGGTCGCTACATTTCGAAAAAGTAATTATGGGCTCAAAACGGACATAGTGTGCAAAAGTTACGCTCAATTCTTCGTACGCTGACAATCCAAGTGTTCCAAATATGCAAGTGCTCATTCTTCAGAAAAATGGCCGAAATCCCTCGTACGTCACGACGAAGTCGTGAGATCAATTAAAAACGGTCGCTACATTTCCAAAAAGTACTTATGGTCCCAAAACGGACACCGTGTGTAAAAGTTACGCTCATTTCTTCGTACGCCGGCAATCCAAGCGTTCCAAATATGGAAGGGCTCATTCTTTCGAAAAATGTCCGAAATCCCTCATACGTCACGATGAAGTTGTGAGTTAAAACCAAAACGGTCGCTACATTTCCAAAAAGGACTTACCGGCCCAAAACGGACACCGGGTGCAAAAGTTACGCTCAATTCTTCGTACGCCGACAATCCAAGCGTTCCAAATATGCAGGTGCTCACACTTTGGAAAAAAGGGCAAAATCCCTCATACGTTACGACGAAGTGGTGAGTTCAATCCAAAACGGTCGCTACATTTCCAAAAAGTACTTATGGGCCCAAAACGCGTTCCAAATATGCAAGTGCTCATTCTTCAGAAAAATGGCCGAAATCCCTCATATGTCACGATGAAGTGGTGAGTTCAATCCAAAACGGCCGCTACATTTCCAAATAGTACTTATGGGCCCAAAACGCGTTCCAAATATGCAAGTGCTCATTCTTCAGAAAAATGGCCGAAATCCCTCATATGTCACGATGAAGTGGTGAGTTCAATCCAAAACGGCCGCTACATTTCCAAATAGTACTTATGGGCCCAAAACGCGTTCCAAATATGCAAGTGCTCATTCTTCAGAAAAATGGCCGAAATCCCTCATATGTCACGATGAAGTGGTGAGTTCAATCCAAAACGGCCGCTACATTTCCAAATAGTACTTATGGGCCCAAAACGCGTTCCAAATATGCAAGTGCTCACACTTTGGAAAAATGGCCAAAATCCCTCATACGTTACGACGAAGTGGTGAGTTCAATCCAAAACGGCCGCTACATTTCCAAATAGTACTTATGGGCCCAAAACGGACACAGTGTGCAAAAGTTACGCTCAATTCTTCGTACGCTGACAATCCAAGTGTTCCAAATATGCAAGTGCTCATTCTTTCGAAAAAAGGCCGAAATCCCTCATATGTCGCGACGAAGTGGTGAGTTCAATCCAAAACGGTCGCTACATTTCCAAAAAGGGCTTACAGGCCCAAAACGGACACCGGGTGCAAAAGTTACGCTCAATTCTTCGTACGCCGACAATCCAAGCGTTCCAAATATGCAAGTGCTCACACTTTGAAAAATGGCCGAAATCCCTCATATGTCACGATGAAGTGGTGAGTTCAATCCAAAACGGTCGCTACATTTCAAAAAAGTAATTATGGGCTCAAAATGGACACAGTGTGCAAAAGTTATGCTCCATTCTTCGTACGCTGACAATCCAAGTGTTCCAAATATGCAAGTACACATTCTTTAGAAAAATGGCCGAAATCCCTCGTACGTCACGATGAAGTCATGAGTTCAATCCAAAACGGTCGCTACATTTCCAAAAAGTACTTATGGTCCCAAAACGGACACCGTGTGTAAAAGTTACGCTCAATTTTTCGTACGCCAGCAATCCAAGCGTTCCAAATATGTAAGTGCTCACTCTTTCAAAAAATGGACGAAATCCCTCATACGCCACGGCGAAGTTGGGAGTTCAATCCAAAACGGTCACTACATTTCCAAAAAGTACTTATGGTCCCAAAACGGACACCGGGTGCAAAAGTTACGCTCAATTCTTCGTACGTCGACAATCCAAGCGTTCCAAATATGCACGTGCTCACACTTTTGAAAAATGACCGAAATCCCTGATACGTTACGACGAAGTGGTGAGTTCAATCCAAAACGTTCGCTACATTTCCAAAAAGGACTTACGGGCCCAAAACGGACACCGGGTGCAAAAGTTTCGCTCAATTTTTCGTACGCCGACAATCCAAGCGTTCCAAATATGCAAGTGCTCATTCTTTCGAAAAATGGCCGGAATCCCTCGTACGCCACGACCAAGTTGTGAGTTAAATCCTAAACGGGCCCTACTTTCCAAAAAGGACTTACTGGCCCAAAACGGACACCGGGTGCAAAAGTTACGTTCAATTCATTGTACGTCGACAATCCAAGCGTTCAAAATATGCAAGTGCTCACACTTTCGAAAAATGACCGAAATCCCTAATACGTCACGATGAAGTGGTGAGTTCAATCCAAAACGGTCGCAACATTTCCAAAAAGTACTTATGGTCCCAAAACGGACATCATGTGCAAAAGTTACGCTCAATTCTTCGTACGCCGGCAATCCAAGCGTTCCAAATATGCAAGTGCTCACTCGTTCGAAAAATGG
>NW_019268086.1:0-5127 GCF_002742605.1 Olea europaea var. sylvestris
ATAGCGCCGGGTGTAATTTCGTCATTTTTCGCGACTGTGTCGGAATATGCTAAAATTTGACTGGTTGATCGGAAACAAAAATCCCGCCGGGGGCAATTTCGTCATTTTTTCTCAACTGTGTCGGAATTGGCTGAAATTTGGCAGTTTGATCGGAAATAAAAATCGTGCCGGCGGCAATTTCGTCATTTTTCTCGACTGTGTCGGAATGGGCTTAAATTTGACAGGTTTGTCGGGAACAAAAACTGCGCCGGGTGTAATTTCGTCATTTTTCGCGATTGTGTCAGAATTGGCTAAAATTTGACTTGTTGATAGGAAACAAAAATCGCGCAGGGGGCAATTTCGTCGTTTTTCTCGACTGTGTCGGAATTGGTTGAAATTTGGCAGTTTGATCGGAAATAAAAATCGCGCCGGCGGCAGTTTCGTCATTTTTCTTGACTCCTTCGGAAGGGGCTAGAATTTGACAGGTTGATCGAGAAAGAAAATAGCGCCGGTTGTAATTTCGTCATTTTTCGCGACTGTGTCGGAATTGGCTAAAATATGACTGGTTGATCGGAAACAAAAATCACGCCGGGGGCAATTTCGTCATTTTTCTCGACTGTGTCGGAATTGGCTGAAATTTGGCAGGTTGAGTGAAAATAAAAATCTCGCCGGTGGTAATTTCGTCATTTTTCGCGACTGTGTCGGAATGGGCTCAAATTTGACAGGTTGATCGGAAATAAAAATCGCGCCGGGGGTAATTTCGTCATTTTTCTCGACTGTGTCGGAATGGGCTAAAATTTGACAGGTTTATCGGGAACAAAAATCGCACCGGGGCAGTTTCGTCATTTTTTGCGACTGTGTCGAAATTGGATGAAATTTAACTTGTTGATCGGAAACAAAAATCGCACCGGAGGTAATTTCGTCATTTTTCGCGACGATGTCGGAATGGGCTAAAATTTGACAGGTTGATCGGAAACCAAAATCGCGCTGGGGGCAATTTCGTCATTTTTGGCGACTGTGTCGGAATTGGCTGAAATTTGGCAGTTTGATCGGAAATAAAAATTGCGCCGGCGTTAATTTCGTCATTTTTCTCGACTGTGTCGGAATGGGCTCAAATTTGACAGGTTTATCGGGAACAAAAATCGTGCCGGGGGAAATTCCGTCATTTTTCTCGACTGTGTCGGGATTGACTGAAATTTGGCAGTTTGATCTGAAATAAAAATCGCGCCGGGGGCAATTTCGTCATTTTTTTCGACTATGTCGGAATGGGCTCAAATTTAACAGGTTGATCGGAAACAAAAATCGCGCCGGGGGCAATTTCGTCATTTTTTTCGACTATGTCGGAATGGGCTCAAATTTAACAGGTTGATCGGAAACAAAAATCGCGCTGGGGGCAATTTTGTCATTTTTCTCGACTGTGTCAGAATTGGCTAAAATTTGACTGGTTGATCGGAAACAAAAACATCGCCGGTGGGCAATTTCGTCATTTTTCTCGACTGTGTCTGAATGGGCTCAAATTTGACAGGTTGATCGAGAAAAAAAATAGCGTCGGGTGTAATTTCATCATTTTTCGCGACTGTGTCTGAATTGGCTAAATTTGACTGGTTGATCGGAAACAAAAACGGCGCTGGGGGCAATTTCGTCATTTTTCTCGATTGTGTCGGAATTGGCTGGAATTTGGCAATTTGGTCTGAAATAAAAATCGCGCCAGGGGCAATTTCGTCATTTTTCTCGACTGTGTCGGAACGGGCTCAAATTTGACAAGTTGATCGGGAACAAAAATCGCGCCGGTTGTAATTTCGTCATTTTTTGCGACTGTGTCGAAATTGGCTAAAATTTGACTTGTTGATCGGAAACAAAAATCGCGACGGGGGTAATTTCGTCATTTTTTTCAACTGTGTCGGAATTGGTTTAAATTTGGCAGTTTGATCTGAAATAAAAATCGCGCCGGGGGCAATTTCGTCATTTTTCTCGACTGTGTCTGAATGGCCCAAATTTGACAGGTTGATCGGAAACAAAAATCGCGTTGGGGGCAATTTCGTAATTTTTCTCGACTGTGTCGGAATGGCCCAAATTTGACAGGTTGATTGGAAACAAAAATCGCGCCGGGGACAATTTTGTCATTTTTCTCGACTGTGTCGGAATTGGCGGAAATTTGGCAGTTTAATCAAAAATAAAAATCACGCCGACAGCAATTTCGTCATTTTTCTCGACTATGTCGGAATGGGCTCGAATTTGACAGGTTTATCGGGAACAAAAACCGCGCTGGGGGCTATTTCGTCATTTTTCTCGACTGTGTCGGAATGGGCCCAAATTTGACAGGTTTATCCGGAACAAAAATTGCGCCGGGTGTAATATCGTCATTTTTCGCGACTGTGTCGGAATTGGATGAAATTTGACTTGTTGATCGGAAACAAAAATCCCGCCGAGGGCAATTTCGTCATTTTTCTCGGCTGTGTCGGAAATGGCTGAAATTGGTCAGTTTGATCTGAAATAAAAATCGCGCCCGGAGCGATTTCATCATTTTTCTCGACTGTGTCGGAATGGGCTCAAATTTGACAGGTTGATCGAGAACAAAAATTGCGCCGGGTGTATTTTCGCCATTTTTTGCGACTGTGTCAGAATTGGCTAAAATTTGACTGGTTGATCGGAAACAAAAACCGCATCGGGTGTAATTTCGTCATTTTTCTCGACTGTGTCGGAATTGACTGAAATTGGTCAGTTTGATCTGAAATAAAAATCGCGTCGGGGGCAATTTTGTCATTTTTTTCGACTGTGTCGGAATGGGCTCAAATTTGACAGGTTGATCGGGAACAAAAATAGCGCCGGGTGTAATTTCGTCATTTTTTGCGACTGTGTCGAAATTTGCTAAAATTTGACTGGTAGATCGGAAACAAAAATCCCGCCGGGGCAATTTCGTCATTTTTCTCGACTGTGTCGGAATTGGCTGAAATTTGGCAGTTTGATCGGAAATAAAAATCGCGCCGTGGGCAATTTCGTCATTTTTCTCGACTGTGTCGGAATTGGCTGAAATTTGGCAGTTTGATCGGAAATAAAAATCGCGCCGTGGGCAATTTCGTCATTTTTTTCGACTATGTCGAATTGGGCTCAAATTTAACAGGTTGGTCGGAAACAAAAATCGCGCTGGGGGCAATTTTGTCATTTTTCTCGACTGTGTCAGAATTGGCTAAAATTTGACTGGTTGATCGGAAACAAAAACATCGACGGGGGCAATTTCGTCATTTTTCTCGACTGTGTCGGAATTGGCTGAAATTTGGCAGTTTGATCTGCAATAAAAATCGCACCGAGGGCAATTTCGTCATTTTTCTCGACTGTGTCGGAATGGGCTCAAATTTGACAGGTTGATCGAGAACAAAAATAGCGCCGGGTGTAATTTCATCATTTTTGGCGACTGTGTCTGAATTGGCTAAAATTTGATTGGTTGATCGGAAACAAAAACCGCGCCGGGGGCAATTTCGTCATTTTTCTCGATTGTGTCGGAATTGGCTGGAATTTGGCAGTTTGGTCTGAAATAAAAATCGCGCCGGGGGCAATTTCGTCATTTTTCTCGACTGTGTCGGAACGGGCTCAAATTTGACAGGTTGATCGGGAACAAAAATCGCGCCGGTTGTAATTTCATCATTTTTCGCGACTGTGTCGAAATTGGCTAAAATTTGACTTGTTGATCGGAAACAAAAATCGCGACGTGGGTAATTTCGTCATTTTTTTCAACTGTGTCGGAATTGGTTTAAATTTGGCAGTTTGATCTGAAATAAAAATCGCGCCGGGGGCAATTTCGTCATTTTTCTCGACTGTGTCGAAATGGCCCAAATTTGATAGGTTGATCGGAAACAAAAATCGCGTCGGGGGCAATTTTGTCATTTTTCTCGACTGTGTTGGAATTGGCGAAAATTTGGCAGTTTAATCAGAAATAAAAATCACGCCGACAGCAATTTCGTCATTTTTCTCGACTGTGTCGGAAAGGGCTCAAATTTGATAGGTTTATCGGGAACAAAAACCGCGCCGGGGGCAATTTAGTCATTTTTCTCGACTGTGTCAGAATTGGCTGAAATTTGGCCGTTTGATCTGAAATAAAAATCGCGTCGGGGGCAATTTCGTCATTTTTCTCGACTGTGTCGGAATGGGCTTAAATTTGACAGGTTTCTCGGGAACTAAAACTGCGCCGGGTGTAATTTCGTCATTTTTCGCGACTGTGTCGAAATTGGCAAAATTTTGACTTGTTGATCGAAAACAAAAACCGCGCCGGGGGCAATTTCGTTCTTTTTCTCGACTGTGTCGGAATTGACTGAAATTTGGCAGTTTCATCTGAAATAAAAATCGTACTGGGTGCAATTTCGTCATTTTTCTCGACTGTGTCGGAACGGGCTCAAATTTGACAGGTTGATCGTAAACAAAAATCGCGCCGGGGGCAATTTGTCATTTTTCTCGACTGTGTCGGAATTGGCTGAAATTTGGCAGTTTGATCAGAAATAAAAATCACGCCGACGGCAATTTCGTCATTTTTCTCGACTGTGTCGGAATGGGCTCAAATTTGACTGGTTTATCGGGAACAAAAATCGCGCCGGGGGCAATTTCGTCATTTTTCTCGACCGTGTCGGAATGGGCTCAAATTTGACAAGTTTGTCGAGAACAAAAACCGCGCCGGGTGTAATATCGTTATTTTTCGCGACAGTGTCGGAATTGGCTAAAATTTGACTTGTTGATCGGAAACAAAAACCGCGCCGGGGGCAATTTCGTCATTTTTCTCGACTGTGTCGGAATGGGCTCAAATTTGACAGATTTATCGGGAACAAAAATCACGCCAGGGCAGTTTCGTCATTTTTTGCGACTGTGTCGAAATTGGCTGAAATTTAACTTGTTGATCGGAAACAAAAACCGCACACGAGGAAATTTCGTCATTTTTCGCAACGATGTCGGAATGGGCTGAAATTTGACAGGTTGATCGGAAACCAAAATCGCGCTGGGGGCAATTTCGTTATTTTTCGCGACTGTGTCAGAATTGGCTGAAATTTGGCAGTTTGATCGGAAATAAAAATCGCGCCGGCGTTAATTTCGTCATTTTTCTCGACTGTGTTGGAATGGGCTCAAATTTGACAGGTTTATCGGGAACAAAAACCGCGCCGGGGG
>NW_019268087.1:0-5127 GCF_002742605.1 Olea europaea var. sylvestris
CTCCTATGCCCAGCTACCAACCTTCATCTGGATTAGAGATAATATGCGTTACTGAAATTCACATTAGCTGTGGTGAGTTTCCACAAACTTGGCCAAAAGTGCTCGAGAAAATGAGTTTCTAGATCAGAAACTATAGGTGTGTGTGAAGTCTAATAAGTATGTTTGAAGCACTTATTTGGGCCATACTATTAAAATTTTATGTCGTCAGAGCATTGACATCTATTTAACTTGGGTTAGTTTTCGTTTGTTTCAATGTTCGACCCTTTTCATAGCAATTAAAAAAGAAGGATAAATTGGCCATTGAATGAAAGTTAGGGGGATTAATATGCACTTGAATAGAAGTTGAAGAATCAAAATATGCATAATTTGAAGTGGAGGACCAAAATGGAGGAGAGAATGAAACAAATAACTATAGTGCAAAGTTTGAAAGAAGTCATAACTAGGCGACTGCCCATCCTTGAAATGTAAAAACAAGAGCAAAAATAAGTGCCTGGGCAATCAACGGACAGAATTTTTCCCCATTTTTGAATTCTACGCCAATATGGACACTTCTTCTTAGGCTATCTTTGGACGAATTTTTGAAGACTTCTCGGAGACTTTTGAGAGGCATATAAATAGAAGATATAAACTCTTATTTAGGGTTGAAAAATTGATTGCAAAAAAAGGTGTCAAACACATCAAGATCAAATCCAAGAATTTCAAGATTGAATTCAAGAATTTTCAGGTGATGAACTACTTTTATATATTTTGTTTTCTTCTTCATGATATGTTATGTTAAAGAATCTAGTGTTAGAATTACAATGAAACTTATATCATTAACCTTTGATTTTTGGATTTTATTTATCTTTGATATTCAAAACACGTTTTCAATTCTTGAATGATTAACATGGATTTAATTTTTCTCTACAATTATAAGCATAATAGTTATATGAGTATTGTCGCTTGTTTTACCTCGAAAAATTGAAAATAAGTTAAATATAGTGTTAATTGTCGTAGAGACAAATAGGGGATAAAAATATATTATTATACTATACGTGATCTTTAAGTATTCGTAAATCCTCAATCCATTCTTGTATGTTTGAATCCGTCATATAAATATAATCGAATCACATGTAGAGATTATTAAACAATTTAAGAATATTAATCTTCAAAATTGAATCGTGTCTTTCAAATTAAAAGGTTCAGGGTAAAGTGAGATTGATATAAGAGAATTCAGGACTAGTATGCTTTTCGTCATCGTATTTTTTTTTCACAAAACTTGAATTTATTATAACTTTACTGCATTCATAAGAAGATTATTTAATTACAATTTAATTCACAATTTCCATTGTTTCAGTTAAAGCTAAGTTAATTTGAACTTGAACTAATGCAATTTGTGTGGGTACGATACTTTGACTCAAAATTTATTTTGCTAGTTAACGAATAGTACACTTGCAATATTTTAATCGAACAAATAATTTCCTTGACAAAGTCGATGGAAGCGATACACATTTTTGAAGAATAAGAATAAGAATGCAACATTTAACATCATCGGCTGTCTGCTTGCAAAATACTCCTTATTGGAAAACCGATCAACCATGAAGAATATAAAGTCATTACATCACTGCATGTGTGGAAGTCGCAAAATGACATCCATACTAGAAATTCTAATATTCTGAAGTTAATTCGAATTAACAAGTTCGCTACGTGTAAGGTAGGATACATATTTGAAAAGTTCAATTAGTTGGCTGAAAGACTAAAGAGTTGAAGTTAAAAGAGACAAGATTCGGTTCAGATACCATAAAAATAAAGAAAATCTGATACCATTTCGTTTCTTTATATTTTCATATACATCAATTTTATTATTTGAAAGAAAAAATTAAATTAGATAAGATGCCTAATTAGTAAAATGTGTGAAATTTATGTGGGAGGTCGGCGATTTGATTCATATTCTACATGAATATTAAAAAATCTATGATTGGACATTGGGGCTTCTTTGGTTAAAATAAATTATTTTTTATTTTAATCATTTTCTTATTTTTTTTTTATTTAATCATTGTCAGATTTATTATTGATCAAGCTAGCCGATACAGAAATGGCAATTGAAGGCAATTATTGGTGGTTAATTGGATTCAACAAAACCTCATAAAAAATTACAGTTTTATTTCTAAGTGAATTCTAACTTATTATGGTGAAAATTATAGAAAAACCTAGGCTCTACATATAAAGGTTTTTGTCCTTTTGAAAAAACCCCCTAGAATCATTCTTTAATTTCTAAAACTAGTTTTTAATATTATTATGCTATTTTGAAGTATAATTTAGAGTTCTGAAAATTACTTGCGATTGCTGCGCAAGTGATTCGATCGTTTTATCTTGTGGGAGATTGTCCAAAGAGTTTACAACAGTTTATGGCGAACAATTTTACTTTGGGATACCATGTTATCACGAGTCTTAATCGATAAGTTTTTCTGTGCATTCTATGTTATGCTAAAATTACTACAACTAATTATTTTTTAATAATCTAAACTGAAATTATAATTAGTTGTCATGTCTACAATGGATACACATGTTCCGAAGTATTCTAAATACCTGAAATATTTGATGGGAAATATTTTAAGAGACGACAAATGAAGTTACAATATTATTTGACAATTCTTTAAGTGGTTGATGCCATTGAATCTTATAAACATATTGTTGTAATTACTTATAATCCTACTGAGAAAGAAATAGAAGATTTAGCTAGTTGGCAACATAAAAATTATATGTGCAAAAGTTACATTCTAAATTGCTTGATGTTAAATTTACATAATGTTTACTAGTCGTTTAAAATCTGCTAAGAAATTAGGAAATTCCTCAAAAAAGAAGTATGTTACTGAAGATACTGAAACTAAGAAAGTTGTTAGGGGAAAAATTCTTGATTTCAAAACAGATGATATTAGGATTGCGGTTAGTCAAGTTGACGAATTACGGATCATAATTCACGAAATTATTGGTGAAGAATATAAAATGTTTGAGGGTTTTCAAGTGTTTGCTATTATTGAGAAACGTCCCCCTGCTTGAAAAGAGTACAACAACATTTTGATGCATGAGAGAAAATAAATGTCTTTAGAGAATCTGATCATCAAGATTAGAATTGAGAAAGACAAAAGGATAGAAGAATGTAGAGAGAGGGCAGATTTGGGTACACTAAGGCCAATCTTATTGAAGGAAATTCTGGTGGTAAGAATTTTGTTGAAAATTTTAACAAGGGTCAAAATTTTAAGGACATGAAACACGGAAATAAATTCATAAGGAAGAACAATCGATTTAAACCCCAATTTTAAAATAAAACTATTGGTGATTGTTTTGTTTGTGCTAAACCAGGCCACTTTGCAAAATATTGCAAAAATAGGAAAGAAAAATTAGGAAAGAATCAGACACATATAGTAGAGGATGAAAACTTCTCCGCTATAGTGACAGAAGTTAATCTAATAAGCAACATGATAGAATGATGAATAGATTCAGGAGCTACCAAGCATATTTTCTACAGGAGAAGTGCATTTTCTAATCATGTCATGGATCTTATCGATCGAAACCGAAGTAGGCATGCCCATGGTAAATATAGGGATGAATTGATTTTTCTAATCAAGACAATTGTCAATTTTGCATGGTGTGAGCTTATTGTAGCACTTTGATCTCCCTAGATAGAGTAATGTGAAAGCCTTGACATTTGTATGCCAGGCTTGCGCTTAAGAAATTCATGTGGGTGTTGTATTCAAAAATGTGATTGATAGGATTCCCATCTCATTGAATTTTTGCATTTTTGGCATTGACAATTTTCTATGGCTTTCCCGTGACTTTGTTGTTGTGAAGAATAGGACACATTCATCATTGTCGTGCATTTTCTTTGGGCAAACTGCCTCATCCCCATTCCTTATATAGAACGCAAAGAAAAGTACGATCCTCACACTTGGTGGATTGGTTCGCTTCCTTACCTATTATCATGTCAAGAACTGTTGTATGGTAGCATTATCCCAAGTGAAAGATTACATGTTGGCAACCAGATTGGCCATGGTCCGAGTTAACCTCGATATCATTTTCAATGTAGTCTAGTTTCTTCACCTCCAAGCATCTTCTTTCGAAACAATGGGGTTTTCATTCCTGCTTTTCCTTAGACTTCCATGACTATTAGACTCACTTCCACTCATGCTTGTATTTTTGGATGCCTCACTTGTTTTTGCCTTGTGATTTTAGTAAGTGTTACTATAGATGGTGTCAAATTGTTGATCATAAAAATAGATAGTATTTTCAAGCCAACAGCCAAGTTTTCTACGAAATTTGGCAAGATTTTCCATCTTTTTTGGGGATTTTGGTGTGATTTTGGATCAAGTTGTTCATAAAAAAGGAATAAAATGGATTGTCGTTGTGACATTAGCCGAAAAAGTACTTCTTAATCAGAGAACAATGAAATTTCGAGAGATAATCCTTATTAAAGAGTAAAAATTTGGATCTTAGATTTTCAATTATGGAAATTACCTCTTTATAGATCATTTTTATGGATTTTCGGGTCAATTTTATGAGTTGATATTCCCTCATCGTTGTATGGAGAGTTATAACTAGATTTAGCCCCTGTTTGATATCAATTAAAATCTAGATTTTAATTAAATTTAAAGTCAACGATTCATTTTAATTACATATTTTATGAGTCCCATAACCTTTTTTAACCACACGTTTGATCAATTTCAATCAAAATTTACTAAAAATCTAATTTTAATCTCCACCAAACTTGTACTTAAATTCCAAGGTCTTGTCTAAGTTTGTATTTCGTGACTTGTTATACAGTTCAGTGTGTGCACACATTTGTTGCGCTGAAATCTAGATTTCTTCTATTAAGATGTGTTTGATTGCTCATATTTTCCATAAAAATTGTGTTTTTCACTCAAATTTCTACTTTTGTGCTATTTGATTGACCTTTTTTTTTCATGGAAACCATTTTCCTACTTGTTGTCAAATGATTATAATTTCCTCAAAATCAAGGAACATATTTTCTTGAAAGGGAGTAAGATTTTATTTTTTAAGAAATCCACTCTCTCTCTCTCTCTCTCTCTCTCTCTCTCTCATCTATCCACTCTCTCATATTTACCCACCAATAAAAATCAAACAAATATA